>NC_067161.1:8759247-8954247 GCF_903995435.1 Acomys russatus
GGACTCCTTGTGCCTATGACCACAGTCCAGCTTCAGGCACAAGACCTAGCCTGTGGTAGGTTTATAAGAAATACATATTAGTGGATGATGAACTTAGCTCAAACACTATGTCTGTATCTCTTTTGCTTCCACCAAGAAGCCCAAGTCCCTTCCTGGCCCCTCCAAGTCTTACAGCTATAAATAGTGGCAAATACAAACACTACTAACAAACCCAGAAAACACTGGGGATCCCCAAGGACCCAGAGCCGGTAATGGGATCCACATTGTTTCACATATTCCGGACCACAACACGATCTGATTACATATGAGATAATGTGAGCATGGTTACCCCCGAATTCCTTCACTCACTCACTCCCTCTCACAGAACTCTGAAGCATCCTATGTCCCAGCCCTCCTCATCCACAGCAGAGCAGGACATGAGCCTGAATCAGAGAGGAAAACACTAATTTCCGAGCTGTCTTGAGAGGACCCAGGTGCCAGACCTGCCAGCCTTACAATAAAGGCAATTGCAATAGCATCGGGAGCCATGTTTGCACGACACCTGCAGCCCTATAAAAGCCCAGTCACTCCACTTTGAAGACAAGAAAGAATGCAGATGATGTGGCACTGCAAAGAAGACGGCCACACCCCACTTCAACCTGAGATGGAAGCGGAAGCAACAGAAAGTGTGTGTGTGTCAGGCCTCTCTCTCTCCCCTGAGCTGACCAGTCAAATCTGCTGCCTCTGTTTCCCCACCTGTAAGGAGAAAAGTGGGACCAAATCTGGTGTGGCTGAATATTCAGCTCTAGACTCTTCTGTCTCTAAACAGACATCTCCTGGGAGTCTTGCCTGTGTGTGAGATGTCTGGATGGTTCAGTCAGCCAACCAGGACCTGGTCCAGGTCACTGGTCCAATACCCCCATCACTGGTGTCTTAGCCTCTTAGGTGTTCATCTGAAACACAGGGCAGCAACACCTACCTCATGTGGCTACTTTGAAGAATACGGATGCCAATATAGATAATATCCAACAGACGATAGAGGTGTTTGAAGCATGGGTCTGAGTCTAGAAGGCAGTTGCTGAAATGTCTACATTCTTTTTATCCTGAACCAAGAATTAAGCACATAGACAATGAAATATGGAGGCCATTTGTTGAGAGGAAAGGATGGAGTGGGATGGATGGAGTGAGAATGGGATGGATGGAATGGGATAGAGAGCCAGGATCTGAGGCTCCAATCCCTGGGCCAGGCATCATGACCTTTAGAAGCCGTTTACATAGAACCTAGCTTCTCCCACACTGGGATATCATGTGCTTTTCTTGTGCTTATGCCCTACTTATAGCCTTGGTGGTAAGGGGGTCCAAGTCTTCCTCTGCCATTTTTTAAAAAGTTGTATTGTCCTTGATGCCTCCTGCCGTGAGTCCCTCACAAACAGAAGCTGCTACTGCAAGGGTTATATTTATCAGGCCTTGCTATGCCTGCAACGGGATGCAAATCATCAGATGAATATAAATTCTGAACAAAGGAGACAGTGTCATCTTCTGGGAGGGGACAGCATGGACAGTGCCTGACGCAACTAGCTAACCAGGCTCGCTATTAAACAGGAAGTGCCAGGAAGAGTCATAGGAGGATGAGAGACAGATAGAGACCATAATCAATGCACGCTGGCCAAGACTGGGCATTACATCATGAAGGACTCATGTCAGGATGCTCTAGGATGGGAGAGGGAAAGGAGATAACATCTCACCAAGAGAATCTTCTCTAAATTCTCACTATTCTTCTAGGTGACCAAGCCAGGTAGGTGACCTCATCTCAATGATGTCACATGCTCAGGTTCAATGGCCAGCACATACATAGAAAGATGAGCCCTTCATCTTCCTGAAAGTCCACAATAAAGCAGATCTTTGTGTGGTTCATGGGGAAGTATCCCTACCACAAGCTGTATACCATCCCACACCCTTACCCCATGACACTGTCTACACTGAGCCATACATCTGGTTTTCTAATCTGCATCTCACTAGGGCCCTAGCAGATTCACTTCAATCGAGTCCATCAACACTGCTGAGATGTTAGTGACAGAAGTGAACACAGACAAACTTAGGTAGGAGTAGAATTTGTTAACTAACAGACTCCACTGTGGGGCCAAAAAGCCAGCCATAGAAAAGAGCTTAGTCAGCCGTTTTAAGAATATTCTCCACAGTTGAGTGGAGAGTGTGATATGACTTTCTCACGTACTCTGGTGCCTCACATTTGACCATGTCCCCTGGAGGGGGAGACCTGGTGGCACTCAGAGGAAGGACAGTAGGTAGCCAAGAAGAGACTTGATACCCTATGAGAATATACAGGGGGAGGTAATCCCCCTCAGGAACAGTCATAGGGGAGGGGAATAATGGGAAAATGGGGGGGGGGGTGGAGAGGGAGGAATGGGAGGATACAAGGGATGGGATAAACATTGAGATGTAACAAGAATAAATTAATTTAAAAAATGCCAATAAATAAATAAATAAATAAATAAAAAAGAATAAATTCAACAAGAGGCTCAAAGATTACCAAGAAATTCTCTCATGTCTGGCCCACACTTGCTAAATCACACCCTCTCATCTCTACTTTTCTGTGAAAATTGGTTCAATTCTCAGTAACAATAGGCATAGTCCTTGAAAATATGGGGAGCCATGGTGTCCTCTCACAAATTCTGCTTTCAGAAAGCACTATCCTCTCCCAAGATGAGCAACTGCGTTCCCCCTCCCCAACCCCAGGTCTATTCTTATGGGCTGACCTTCAGAAATAAACACCATGATGCCAGTCCATAGCAAGGGTACTGCACACAGTGAGAGCTGAATGTATGTTGGGTCATGTTTGGGAAGCATGGCATCCCTTGGAGCTCATATTGTTAAAGACATGGCGTGCTACCTCTATGAAAAGATACATGCAAAAAAAAGTGGAACAGATCTACTGGAAGCACATGGGTCATGTAACAGCCTAAAATTATAAATCAAAACATGTGCAAATCATTTCCTCTGGCCTGACTCTAGAAGAGGAATCTGGGTTTTCCAATGAACTTCCAAAGGCATCCATATGGACCAGCATTTAAAACGTTGTTTTGAACCTGAAGGACTGTATCTTCTTGCCTTTCATTTGCAACACTTAGAGCAATGCCAGGCACGCCATCTGTCTGACACATTCTCTGAATGAATGATGTTATAACGAGCACATCAAATAAACCCAATGAATGAATGGAGTCAAACAAGCTCGAGTTCAAGAGGATCGTGTTTCTTCCCATTGTGCCTGTGATGGGTTCTCAGAGAGTAGCGGATCCTAAGAGGAGATGGCTTTGTTGGCGGACCGGTCGTTCTCATAATAACAGTAATTTATCACGTAGTTGGTACTTTGGGTGTGGTGTCAAGTTTAATGGCCAAGATTCCCTCTGGTAAAGCCAATCAACATGTCAGCGTGAATTCCCCCATTCTTGCTGACATGTTGATTGGCTCAAAAGGCCCTATTCCTAGCTGAGGTGCTGTGGGCAGTTAATGGCCGCTGGAGGTGGGGCAATCATTTGCCTGCACTTCCTGGAAGGCACACACCCATGCTCACATCGGCACCACTAATCCAGACTCGGCATTCTTCAAAGAGAAAAAGAATAGGACGAGAAGTTGGGACCCCTCCATATGTTTGGAGGATGAGTGTATTGAAGGGTGAAAGTGAATACAACCAAAACACATTGTAAACATCTGGGATTCTCTCAAAGAACATTTTCTTTTAATTACTCTGGTCACTAGGCTGCATCCAGGCTCAACTGAGGGAGATCCTGGTACCTCACCTAAGAATGGAAGACTAAGGCTTGAACAAAAGCATAGTCAAATCAGTGTTGAGGAACAGGGCTGGGACTTAAACTCAGTGCTATTTCCTAATAAACAAGTGCAGAGTGGCTTTCCAATGCCAAGCCCTGTGCCCTGCCCTTCACAGAGGCCTCCCTAGTAGGCAAGTTTCTAACAAGCCATTCCTGCTGTGGCTTGAAGATGAAATGTCCTCCAGAGGCGTATGTGTTAAGCCCTAGGGCCCCAGCTGGTGGCGCTACCCTGGAAGTTTCTGGAAGCTTTAGGAAGAGGCACTTAGCTGGGAGAAGGACATTACCTCAGGGGTATTTTGTCCCTGGTCCCTAGTTGTTTTATTCACTGCTGCCTGCCTGCCACCAACCCCATGGTACTCTGCTTAAGGACCCATGGACCAAAACTTCTGTAAGGTGTTGTCAGGTACTTTTCATAGCAATGCACCAGCTGATGGCCTTGGTACTTGTCAAATGGGCTGTTCATATTCAGAGAAGCTAAGCTTTCCACCCAGGGGACACTGCTAAGCCTCATACTATGTGGGTGCCATTTAGATAGTCCCTGGTAACAGGGCTTCAATGCGCTGTATTTGGGGTCTGGATGTCAGAGACAACGCAGCATTTGCCCCTCTCGGTTACTCTCTGAGCTACTTGTGGGAAACTGGAGTACATGGAGGAGAAGATGGGCAGATGTTGAACTTCGTCCAGGCTCAACCGTCTCTCTGGGCAAGGCTCTGAGACATGAAATGCTTTGCCTCAGAAAGAACACTCCCTTCCTCCTGGTTCCCAGAGAACGGCTGACTTGGAAAGTCAAACACATCAGAGGCAGTAATAAAGGAAGCTATTTATTTCCCCCTAAACAGCTGCAGCGGAGCACAGAGGTTCTACTGCACACAGGCAAACAGGCTGTGTACCACTTTCCTGTCTCTGTTTAAATAGGGCTTGGTTGACTTTGAGGAGGTTATGGGAGTGAGTCCCAGTGACAGGGGACAGGAAGGGAAACCACTCAATGATGGAGTTCCTGTTGCCTGCGAATTAAAGGCTCCTGGAAAAGTCCAAATCCCAAACCAGTGCACTGGGTGATGTCAACATTCCCTCGAGTCTGGATGCCTGCTGGTGGTGAGCTAGTGGAGGCGGACAGGGATGGGCAGCTAAAGCATTCAGACGAGTCATCGATTTTGCACAAAAGCATCAGCCACTTCTCTCTGCTGAAAATAGCGTGTGTGCAAAATGAATTTAAATGAAGGGGAAATGCTGGCACGCTGTAGGTGGGGCTGGGTCAGGGGTGAAGAAACCACACTCCTAACCCTTCATGATCTCGAATGAATCCCAAACAGCCTTGCCCTGTTTCCCTGTTCCAATGATTCCTCCCCATTCCCACAGAACATTAAGCCCTTCCTGCAAATTCAAGAGGGAGCCCTCTGGAGAAGCATCAACCATCAGGGGGAAAAAATAGCAAAACTCATTTCATTTGGCAACCGGTGCTTTAGGAAAGACATAAATATTGGATTTGTAACTTTATTTTCCTCCAGAGAAAGGCTCTGGAGAAAATTAAAACAATGCAAGATTTAATTATTAAAAGCCAAACATTCCTGTACATATTTTTTTCTGGCCCAAAGTTTTAAAAACAAACTCCCAGAGAAGATACAATTTTAATGACTAGAACCCTCCCACCCAGAAGAAGTCTTAAATCATCTCTCTCATGACTCACCGGGCACAAAGGAATGTTGAACACTGGGGAAATCAAAGGCCAGCTTCCTGCTAGAGGCGGGGAAAGGCAGCACGCAGAGATGTGGGAGAGGGCACCTTCAAATCACCTTGGTTAGAAGTGGATTTTTCACACACACACACACACACACACACACACACACACACACACACCCTAAACTTTCCATGGGAAGAAACATGTTGAAACACCCAGAATGCTCACTTGAACACATTCTCTTCTTTTGTGTAAGGTTCCTACAAAGAATGAAAGGAAAGGACACGAAAGGATTGACTCACTCATTCAAGGGGCTGGTCCCCAACTTTCTTTACAGCAATGAGCAGTATAAGAGGAATTCACTTACTGATAGACATTGCATACCAGGGAAATGGCTGGGTACTTCTGTCTGCCCAAAGAAGGCCCCTCCTCCCGGCTTTCCTCCTCTCTTCCCATATCAAGAAGACAACAGAACCCACACATAAGCCTCTTCTGTCTTTTTGCTCTTGATGCCCTAAGTTGATACTGACACCTTTTCTCTCTGTCTTTGAGTGTTCCTGGCTTTTCTGTGAGTTCCCTTCCCCCACACCATGGGTACTTAGATCAAGCATCTGCTGATCATATAGTCACTTCAAAGCTGACAGCTGCCATCACAGGAGGAGCCGCTGGTTTCTATGCTTGTGGGAGAATTGTAGAAGATCATTTCTAAGAACAGAGGGCAAAGATTGAGGGCTGGGGGCAGGGAGGTGACTCAGTTAATAAAGTGAGTTGCCTTACAAGCATGAATACCTGAGTTAGACTCCCCGAAGACTCACATTTAAAGGCTGCATTTGGTAGCTCTAATCGAAACACTGGCATGGCAGGGATGGGCAGATCCCTGAGGCTTGCTGGCTAGCCATCCATGTCTACTTGGTGAATTCCAGGCCAATGGTCGATGGTGCTTAAGGAACAGTAGTCAAAGTTGTACTCTAGCCTTCACATGGATGTGCATATGCACATACAGAGAGAGAGGAACAGAGACAGAGAGACAGAGACAGTGGGGGAGAGAGGGAAGGAGGGAGGAATAGAGGAACAGACAGACAAGACAGAGAGACAGAGACAAAGGGAGAGAGAAAGAGGGAAGAAGGGGAGGAGGGAGAGAGGGACAGAGAGAGACCACATACGAGCAAGCACATGTACACACACACACGTGCACACACACACACACACACACACACACACACACACACACACACACGGTCAGAAGAACCAAATGATTTAGCTTATCAATCTCTATATGTGCACTTCAAACTACTGCTTGATTCTGGTACAAGGCAGGTGAATATACACATAGGTTTATAAAGATAAGAGGTGAAGATAAAATTGGACACAAACTAAAAAAGAACTAAAGTCTCCTGGAGGAAGGCTACATACACATCCTCTTCAAGACAGGAGCCAGTTTTTCTACAGGCACATTCTCACATGACTTAGAGCAACTCATGTCTTTATTCAGAGTACCCCATGATTCCAAAAGTCCACTGGCACTCTAGAAAAATAGCTACGTCATCCTCTTATCTTACATGATGCCAGGAGCGCACATACGGTCAAAGTAGAGATGGAGGCGAGAGAGGCTGACACCAGGCGAGTCCCTCAAAAACATAAATGGGGAAGAGTTTGGTGGCGAACACCTGTAATCAAAACAGTCAGAAGGCTGAGGGCAGAGGTTTGTGAGTTTGAACGCAACCTGGGATACAGGATGGAATCCTGTCAAAGATGTGTGCATATGTATGTATACACCTATCCATCACCATACACCCACATGTGAGAAAGCTAAGATAGTCAGCTACCTCCACGCAAGTCAGATGTGGTGCACTAAAGGCATCTTGAAATAACTTGAGGCAAGAAGAGTAAATAAACCAGGGATGATTTATCTCCGAGGAATAACGGTGTGACTGCTGAATAATTACATGCAGCAATCTTTATTAGTATGCAAAGTAGCTGGGCCTGGTTGGCTCCCAGCACTGATCAAAGGACAAAAAGCCAAGAGAGCTCTGCACATTCTAATAAATCACACCCCCCACTCTCTGGGTACCAGGGCGACCCCCAGACCCCGGGGCCTCACTGTGGGCTCCTCTTTTCTAAGAGATAAGCAGTGAGTGTTTAATTTATCCTCCTGGTGATGGATTAGGCCGGTGGAATTCCTCCAGAGGAGCTCAGAAATGCTTGGGCTTTTTCTTTGCATAAGTTTTAGCCTCCGTATTACTGTCTCAATCCAGCAGTCTCTGCGGCTCATTGTATCTACTGCTCAACTCTGCTACTAGTCCAGTCACATGTGGTCTGGGGTGGCTCACTTCTTGTTTGCTGGCCCAGGATGCTCCTCAAAGTGGTCAGTGAGAACCTGCAGACTCGCCTGTCTACAAGCACCATTCAGTGTAGCACTGGGAAAGCACCAAGAACTTTTCTAGGAAACCTACACATGTGCACTGCAGCACATACATGTATACACACAATATACAGTGAATAAAATATATAGGTTTAAAGATGATAGAGAGCTAGTGAGATGAACAACAGGCATGGGAACTTAGTTCAATATTCAGTGTGCACATAAATAGCAAGCTATGGTGGCCAATGCTTGCATTCCCAGTGTTGGGGAGGCAAAGACATGTGGATCTCTGGGGCTTAGTGGCTAGGTAGCCTAGCTGAATTGGTGCAGCCCTAGCCCAATGAGAGACCTCATCTCAAACAGCAAGGTGGGTAGAAACTGAGGGATGATACCAAGGTTGACCCCTGGTTTCCACACTTATGTACAAATGTTTATCAGCACTGGTAAGATGCTACCCATAGCTGAAAAGCTATTGGCAACTGATGAGAGTTGGGAGAGGGAAAGTCACTTTCCTTCAGGGGTGTGGCCCCTGATAGACCACGTACGCCCCAGTGGGTGGTGAAATGCCACGGCATGGGGCAGTGCTCAGTGGACTCAGTGGGTTGTCTTGTTTTTAGAAAGAGGACATGAAGTTGGTTGGAGGATGTGTTTGTAGGGCCCGGGGAAGAGGACAGCAGGAGGAGGGACATTTAGCAAAATACACTGTGTTTTATATATTGTATACATGCATATAATTATCAAAGAATAAATAAAATCATTTTATATTTGTGCTCAAGGGCTTAAAACCCAGAGTGTGGCCACCTTCCTTCATAACACAAGATAGACCCTATTTCTTCCTCACCTCTCCTGTGCCCTCCACCTTAAACAGCATGGAGACAATAACTTTCTCCCTAGTTCTGGCCCAGCACTTAGTTTATACTTACTAAACAGCATACTAGAGAGCAGTTGTAGGCTATATCATGATATATATTCAGAGGCCCAGGGCTTGACAAGTTGTAGCAGGCACAACAAAATAAAACCATCTACCCATATTCATATCCATCCCATTGATTCGGGCATGCACAGATGGTGCTATCTAAACACAGGAGCACTTATTAAGTATAACTGTCAACTTTGTATTGCTATAACAAAACACGTGAGGTAATTAAATTACATAAATAAAACTTTTAATTAGTTAACAGGAGATTTGGTCCAATATCTGGTATCCCTATTGTTTTGGACCTATGCTGACTGTTCAAGATGTGTCAGGGGTGAAAAAACAAACAAACAACAACAACAACAACAACAACAAAAACCACCACTCATATCATAAAACAGTGAGCTAAGATAGACGGGAAGTGACCAAGACTCCACTGTTCCTTTCAGGGCCATAACCCCTGACTCCTAAAGATCTCCACCAGGCCCCACCCCTTAAAGCTCCATGCTATCTCTCGATACCACTGCCGTAGAGACTAAGGCTGTACACTGGGACTTCTGGAGATATGACCTACATTTCAACAATAGCTTAATTCTTGGGTCCATGATAAGCAGAAAGTTCATGATGTGTTGGACCCCATTCAATCTATCCATGCACCATGTCAACCTATCTCCAAACTCTATGAGGTCAGCGACATTACCACCCCATTTCATAAATGGATAGCCTCTTGCTGTTAATACTGATTGAGTTAAACTCAAAAACATATTACTAAAATATACTTCAATAGTATCCAAGGCAAGGAAGGTGGTTTAAGACCCATTCTGACCACTGTGAGCCCTAGGGATATCAAGGCAGCCTGGCTTCAGTACTCACACACCTGCAGACTGATGATGCATACATGTCCTGATGCCTCTGTGGAGACAATTAGCACTGCTCTGCTTCTCTCCACCTCCTTCTTTGAGAACTATCTGTGCCCCTCATCAGAACCTGTTAACTTCCCCTGGGATTCTCTAGACACAAAGGACCAGCATGAGATAAGACCAAAGTCTCTAGTTTCCTGGCGTTAGTATATATGGAAGGACACACTGGGTTCTCTAACTCACAAAAAACTAGAAGCTTAAACTATTCAAGCTTATCATTGAAACCCAAGTACTTGGGCCTCTCCAGACAGCCCATCTTAAGAGTGCCAGGAGCCATAGATGTGATACAGGAAGGTGAAGATGTTGGTTACATTTTTTCATCGCTGGGGCCAAGCATCAACTTAATGGGGAAAGTGCTTATTGGAGCTTATAGTTTTAGGAGACAAAACCCCCTCCCACCTAGTTTCCTTTCGTGTATATGAGCAGATCTTTGCAGCCTAGACTCTGCACAGTGTGCCTTACCTTACTTCATTCATCTCTAAGCCTAAAGAAGTCATTGTGCTTGATTCTGTGGCTACATGGGCTGGCAGAGGGGGACAGACAGTTAGTTGGTAATGTGGAACCAGAGGCAGAACACACAGATCCAAGGCTGATTCATTAGCTCTAGCATCTTCCACAACTGGAAGTTTGCTGGGCTGGGTGGAGGCAGGAGGAATAGGAAATAAGAGGCCATAGGGAGAATAAAAGTCTTAATCAAATAAAGGCATATTTGCAATGAGCAGCTCCTGGTTTTGCCTGGCCAGTGTCATGCACATTTTACAGGAGACAGCATTCTCTTATGCTTCAGGGAAGAACCACACTTTGTTTGTCTGCTTTCACATGCTCTAGTCTCAACCAAAGCTCCCTCGAGTCATGAAAAGGAGATGTGATCTATGATTGACAGGCTGATGGTCTGCTTCTCTGCTGCTGGGAGAAACACCATAGCCACAAGCCAGTTGAGAAGGACAGTGTTTGTTTCAGCTTGCACACCCAGTTAACAGGGCATCCCTGAAGGAAGCCAGGGCAGGAACTCAGGCAGGAGCAGGTGTGAGAACCACGGAGGGGCACTGCTTCATGGCTTGTTCTACCTAGAGATGGTACAGTCCCCAGCACATGGGTCCTCCTACATCACTTAGCAATCAGGAACACCCCCGCAATGCACACAGGCCAATCTGATCTGGACGAGCTCTCAACTGAAGCTCCCTCAGGGAACTCTAAGTGGTGACAAGGTGACAGCTGAAGCTAACTCATGTTGACTCATGGAAGAGGACCTGGGATCCATGCCAGAATCATAAAAAGGTTGGAGTGTGAGCCCCATAGGACTCATGCAGAATAGAGCAGAGGACATAAGGATGAAAAGAATGCCAAGTATTAGACAAGAGGACCAAGAAGCTGCAATTGCATCTTCTAGGAGCTCCAGTGGCAAATGAAGAACTTTCAACTTGGAGTAATCCCTTCCCAAGCCATTGGTTCAGAGTACCATGTTTCCAGGCTTTAGCCATGCATGCTGCTGCATGTATCAGCACTTCACTCCTTTCTATGGAAGATTAATTCTCAGTTGCATGGAAACATCATTTTGTTCAGCCAGGCACCAATGGTAGACATTTTGACATCTATGACCTGTACTGCTCAGTAGACTTTGTCTTAATAGTTCTTTTCAGCCTTGGGATAAACAGATAACTAAAACTGATAGGTGACATGGGGTTTTTGTGAGATGTATATATGAAAAAGAGTACACTATCAGCAAAACTCTGTACTTGAAAAAATCCCACATTACAAGTATCATCTGCAAGGTAAATCTGTAGAGTGAAAAGTGACTCAAGGAAAAGCAGGGAACTTCACGCCAATAACAATAAAACAGAGTTAAAGATTTACTTTGCCTTTCTAGTCTAATATGCATCCTCCAAAAGGCAAAAATTAAAAAGGAATCTCTGGGAAATTTTTAAGACCATCTTCCATTTTATATAAAGTCATTTCAAGAAGCTTTTTTTAAAAAAGCCATGAAGTGAGAGCACTAACAAATAACACAATCAAATACAGACAGTCTAAGAAAGGAAAATTAGGAACCCTGGTCAATACTAGGGTCTCAAATAAAACACTAGCAAGAAGCTGGAGAAATAGTTTGAGGCTAAAAGCACTTACTCCTCTTCCAGGGGACCCATATTTGGCTCCCAGCAACATGTCAGGTGGTTCATAAGTCCAGCTCCAGGGATCTGACCCTCACTCTTCTAACCTCTGCATGCATGTGCACACAGAAATACACACACATACATACACATAAGTAAAATTAAATAAAGTTTAAAACACTATCACATAGATTCATCAGCATCTTAATATCATCCATCATGAGCAAATAAGGATTTCCCCCAAGAATTTAATCATGGCTGAAAACAAGAGCTCTTGAGGAGAAGAGGCGCCATACTCAAAGATTAAAGTAAGAGCCTATGATCACAATAATTTTCAAAGAAAAAGCATTGTACAAAAACTAATACCTACTCAATGGAGATACAAGATAGCGGCGAGCAGCATGGACCATGTTTAGAAGCTCCAGTAAATGATTCTGGGAATTGCACAGAATTCTGAACCAGGAACATCAAGCTCCCCACCCCACTACAGCAGGAATACTCCACAGTTGGAAAGGACCAAAATACAAAAAACTTGCATACCCCTGCACATGGGAGGAGCGCGGATTTTCTTGGACCAGAGCGGCAGTGGCGGCAGCTGAGGTTTACAGCTGGGAACCCTCCAGCAGAGGTGACTGACATGGTAACCGGTGGGAATTGCTTCAGGAGAGGGACTCTGTGCAAGTTTTGGGCCCTGTGACCCTAGCTGAACTCAGCGGGTGGTTTGGACCCCATGACCCAAGCTCAACTCGGCGAGCTGCTCATGCCCTAAAACCCAAACTGGACTCGTAGCACAGTTTGGCCCCTGAGACCCTAGCTGAGCTTGGCGCATGGTTTGGGTCCAGAGTCCCTAGCTGAACTCGGCACTTGGTTTGGGCAAAGAGAACCTAGCTGGACTTGGTGGGCAGTTTGGGCCCAGAGACTCTAGCTGAGCTTGGCAGGCAGTTTGGGTCCTGAGACTCTAGCTGAATTCAGCACACAGTTTGGGTCCAGAGTCCCTAACTGAGCTTGGGGAGCAATTTGGATGCAGAGAACCTAGCTGAGCTTGGCAGGAAGTTTGGGTCCTGAGACTCTAGCTGAGCTTGGCACATGGTCCCAGCCTTGAGACTCTGGCTGGACTCAGTGTGCGGATTGGGCCCAGAGTCCCTAGCTGAAATCGTCATGTAGTTTAGGCCCAGAGTCCCTAGCTGAGCTTGGTGTGCAGTCCCAGCCCTGAGACTCTGCTGAATTCAGTGGGAAGTTAGGGCCCAGAGACTCTAGCTGAGTTCGGTGCATGCTTTAAGCCCAGAGTCTCTAGCTGAACTCGGCGGGCAGTGCAGGCCCTGAGACTCTAGTGGAGTTTGGTGTGCGGTCTGGGCCCTGAGACTTTAGCTGAACTTGGCGAGCTCAGTGTGCAGTTTGGGCTGGTGACCCTAGTTAGATTTAGTGCTAACTGGACTAAGTGTGTGGATTAGGCCCAGAGACCCGTTTGGGTCCAGAGACCACTTTGGGTCCAGAGACATGACCTGGACTCAGGGTGTGTGTGGTTTGGGCCCCTTGATACTAACCTGGACTCTGTGAGCAGTCTGGGTCCCGAAACACTACCAGGAACCACAGACCAGCAGAGCATCAAAGCTCCAGGGCTAATGAAATCTTGGGGAGACAGGGAGTAGAGTAGCCATTAGACCCCCTCCGCCTGACCTGCTTCAGTCCCTGGAGAGCTTCAGTGCTACAAGGGGACCCAGAAGGCTGTGGACACTTTGGCCTGACACAACGCTCATTCAGAGACCCAAGTCGATTGCAGGACTCACAGTACAGGGGAGCTGGGAATCACTGTCTGTGAGAGACCCAAACTACAGGGCTAGCCTCCTGCCATCCAGACCAGTGAAGCATCAGAGCTTCTGGCCTAGGGAAATTGTGAGAAAACAGGTGAATCTATCCCCAGACTCACTCCACACAACTCTGGAAGCTACCTGCCCAAAGCAGACATGGCAAGATGAATAAATGACAGCATAAAATCATACACACAGAAAAACTCAAAACAATATGGTATTTCCAGATTCCAGCTATCCCAAAGAAAACAACCCAGGGAACTCAAACACAGGGGAAATACAAGAAAATGACCTCAAATCCTTAGTAATGAGGATGATAATGGAGGAAACACATAAATTTCATAATCAAATGCAGGAAGATACAGCCAAAAACGTGGAAGACATAAAAAAAAAAAAAGCTCTATAGAGAGGCACTGGAAATTTTTCAGGAAAATATAAACAACCAGATGAAGGAAATCAACAAAACTGTTCAAGATCTGAAGGCCTATAAAGAGGCAATGGAAGAAACTCAGGAATATACAAATAGTCAGATGAAAGAAATAAATAAAACAGTCCAAGATCTGAAGACAAAAATGGATTCAATGATAAACACACAGACATAAGAAAAATGGGAATGTGAGAGCTCAGAGAGGAAGGCAAGCAACACAGAGGTGAGCCTTTCTAACAGAATCCAAGAGATGGAAGAATGAATCTCAGGTCTAGAAGATACAATCATAGATCTTGAAGCAATCATTAAAGAAAATGCTAAATCTGGAAAAATCATGAAACAAAACATCCAAGAAATCAAGGACACCATGAAAAGAAGAAATCTGAGGATAATAGGTGTTGAGGAAAGAGAAGATGCCAGACTCCAAGGCCCAGAAAATATTCTTGACAAAATCATAGAAGAAAACTTCCCTAATCTAAAGAAAGAGATGCCTATAATCATACAAGAGGCCTACAGAACACCAAATAGAATAGACCAGAAAGGAAAAACTTCCCGTCACATAATAATCAAAACACAAAATATACAGAACAAAGAAAAATATTAAAAGATGCAAGGGAAAGGGGCCAAATAACATTTAATGGCAAACCTATCAGAATTACACCCGACTTCTCAGCAGAGATCATAAAGTCCAGAAGGGCCTGGACAGAGATTCTGCAAACCCTAAGAGACCACAGACACCAGGTCAGACTACTTTTCCCAGCAAAACTATCAATAACCATTGACAGAGAAAACAAAATATTTTATGACAAAAACAAATTCAAACAGTACCTATCCACAAATCCAGCTTTACAGACATACTAGAAGGAAAACTCCACCCCAAAGGGACAAGCAACAACCAAAACTACACAGGAAATAGATAACAATATCATTGCAAAAACACAATCACACAAATGCTCTACTGGAACCAAAATCAAAATTAAGACTCTTAACAATCACTGATCATTAATATCTCTCAACATCAATGGTCTCAATTCTCCAATAAAAAGACACAGACTAACTGAATGGGTGCATAAACAATATCCAACATTCTTCTGCATTCATAAAATACATCTCACCCATAAAGATAGACATTACTTCAGGGTAAAAGGCTGGAAAAAATATTCCAAGCAAATGGTGACAAGAAGCAAGCAGGATGAGGAAGGACACTTCATACTCATCATAGGTAAAGTCAACCAAGATGACATCCCAATTCTGAACATCTATGCTCCCAATACAAGGGCACCCACATTTGTAAAAGATCTATTAACAAAGCTTAAGTCACACATTGATCCCCACACAATAATAGTGGGAGACTTCAACACCCCACTCTCACTGAAGGGTAGGTCATTGAAACAGAAACTAAGCCAAGAAATAGTATCATTAACCAATGCCATGAATCAAATGGATCTAAACAGATATCTACAGAACCTTTCACACAAACAAAAAGGAATATACCTTTTATGTACCCCATGGAACCTTCTCTAAAACTGATCACATAGTAGGTCACAAAGCAAGCCTCAACAGATACAAGAGGATTGAAATAATACCTTGTATCATACAAGATCACCATGGTTTTAGGCTGCAATTCAACAACAACAGAAATAGCAAAAAGCCTACACATACATGGAAACTAAACAACTCTTTACTTAATGACACCTGGGTCAGGGAAGAAATAAAGAAAGAAATTAAGGACTTTCTGAAATTCATGAAAATGAAGAAACAACATACCCAAATTTGTGGGATACATTGAAAGCAGTGCTAAGAGGAAAATTCATAGCACTAAGTGCCTTTAAAAAGAAATTGGAATCATCGCACATAAGCATCTTAATGACACAACTGGAAGCCCTAGAAACAAAAGAAGCAGAAACACCCAAGAGGAGTAGACGTCCGAAAATAACCAAACTCAGGGCTGAAATTAATAAATTAGGAACAAAGAAAATAGTCCAAAGAATCAACAAAACCAAGAGCTGGTTCTTTGAGAAAACAAGATAGACAAACCATTAGCCAAACTAATTAAAAGGCAGAAAGACAATATCCAAATCAACAAAATCATAAATGAAAAGGGAGACATAACAACAGACACTGAAGAAATACAAAGAATCACAAGATCCTACTTCGAAGGCATATATGCCACAAAATTTGAAAATCTAAGGGAAATGGATGATTTTCTTGATCAATTTCACTTGCTAAAATTGAGTGAAGAACAGATAAACAAGCTAAATAGTCCCATTTCCCCTACAGAAATATAAGTGATCATTGATAGTCTCCCAACCAAAAAAAGCCCAGGGCCAGATGGTTTCAGTGCAGAATTCTACCAGATTTTCAAGGATGTGCTAATACCGATACTCTACAAGCTACTCCAAAAGATAGAAATGGATGGAACATTACCAAATTCATTCTATGAGGCCATAGTCACATTGATACCTAAACCTCACAAAGACCCAACAAAGAAAGAGAATTTCAGACCAATTTCTCTTATGAACATTGATGAAAAAATACTCAATAAAATACTTGCAAAATGAATACAAGAACACATCAAAGATATCATTCACCATGACCAGGTAGGCTTCATTCTAGGCATGCAGTGATGGTTTAATATACAGAAATCCATCAATGTAATCCACCATATAAAAAATGAAAATAAAAAACCACACAACCATCTCCTTAGATGCAGAGAAAGCATTTGATAAAATCCAACACCCATTCATATTTAAAGTTTTGGAGAGATCAGGGATACAAGGCACTTTCCTCAACATAATAAAGGCTATATACAGCAAGCCAATAGCCAAAATCAAAGTAAATGGTGAGATACTTAAGGAAATTCCTCTAAAATCGGGAATAAGGCAAGCCTGCTCACTCTCTCCATATGTCTTCAATACAGTACTGATAATTCTAGCCAGAGCAATAAGACAACAAAAGGAGATCAAGAGTATCCAAATAAGAAAGGAAGAAATCAAATTATTCCTATTTGCAGATAATATAATAGTGTACATAGTGACCCCCAAAATTCCACCAGAGAACTCCTACAGCTGATAAACACCTTCAGCAAATTGGCTGGATACAAAATTAACTCAAAAAAATCAGTAGCCTTCCTATATATAAATGACACTCATGCAAAGGAAGAAATTAGGAAAACTATACCCTTCACATTAGCCACAAACAATATAAAATATTTAGGAGTTTCTCTAACCAAGCAAGTGAAGGACTTGTTTGAAAAAATGTTCAAAGCTCTGAAGAAAGAGATTGAAGATGACATGAGAAGATAGAATTATCTTCCTTGCTCATGGATTGGGAGAATTAACATAGTAAAAATGGCCATCTTACCAAAAGCAATTTACAGATTCAATGCAATCCCTATCAAAATACCTACACAATTTTTTAAAGACATAGAAAGTTCAATTCTGAACTTCATATGGAAAAAAAACCAGAATAGCTAAAACAATCTTGTACAATAAAAGATCCTCCAAAGGAATCTCCATACCTGATCTCAAGCTGTACTATAAAGCAACAGTAATTAAAACAGCATGGTACTGGCCCAGCAACAGGCTGGTTGATCAGTGGAATCAAATCGAAGACCCAGATATGAATCCACACACATATGGTCACTTGATTTTTGACAAAGAAGCCAAATCTATTCAATGGAAAAAGGACAGCATCTTCAACAAATGGTGCTGGTCTAACTGGATGTCTATGTGTAAAAAAATGCAACTGGACCCATATTTGTCACCTTGCACAAAACTCAAATCCAAGTGGATCAAAGATCTCAACAGAAAATCAGAGACACTAAGTCAGTTAGAAGAAAAACTTGGGAAGAGCCTGGAACACATTGGTACAGGAGACAATTTCCTGAACGGAACATCAACAGCCCAGGCCTTAAGGTCAACAATTAATAAATGGGACCTCATGAGGCTGAGAAGCTTCTGTAAGGCAGGAGGCACTCTCAACAGAACAAAGTGACAGCCTACAGATTGGGAAACTATCTTCACCAACCCTACATCTGACAAAGGTCTAATATCCAAAATATATAAAGAACTCAAGAAATTAAACACCACCAAACCACATAACCTAACTGAGAAATGGAGTTCAGAACTAAACAGAGAATTCTCAACAGAGAAATATCAAATGGCTAAGAAACACTTAAAGAAATGCTCAACTTCCTTAGTCATCAGGGAAATGCAAATCAAAACAACTCTGAGATTCCATCTTACACCCATCAGAATGGCTAAGAGCAAAAATTCAAGTGACACCACATGTTGGCAAGGATGTTGAGAGAGAGAAACAGTCCTTCATTGCTGGTGGGAATGCAAACTAGTACAGCCACTTTGGAAATCTATCTGGAGCTATATCAGAAAACTGGGAATAGGGCTTCCTCAAGACCCAGCTATTCTACTCCTTGGAATATACCCAGAAGATGCTCCAGCACACAACAAGAAGATTTGCTCAACCATGTTCATAACAGCCTTATTCATAATAGCCAGAACCTAGAAACAGCCTAAGTGTCCCTCAGTAGAAGAATGGATAAAGAAACTGTGGTACATTTACACTATGGAATACTACTAAGCTATTATAAACAAGGAATTCCTGACATTTGTGGACAAATGGATTGAACTAGAAAAGATCATAATGAGTGAGTTAACCCAGAAGCAGAAAGAGTCAAATGGTATATACTCACTTATATCTGGACACTAGCCCAAGGGATATGTCCCATGAAAGTCTTCACTTACCAGGAAAGTGGGACAGAGGGGAAGACATACTATTGGGACTCTAGGTGAAAGAAGCATGGAAGAATGGGGAAATAGAAGGATCCAGAGGGTCCTAGAAAACTACAAGAAGAACATTATGGGCCCAGGGGTCCAGTTCAAACTATGACACCAGCCAAGAACAATACATGCAATAAACTTCGGACCGCTACCCAGATCTAGCCAATGGACAGGACATTCTCCACAGTTGAGTGGAGAGTGAGGTCCAACTTTCACACGAACTCTGGTGCCCCATATTTGACCACGTCCCCTGGATGGGGAGGCCTGGTGGCACTCAGAGGAAGGATAGCAGGTTACCAAGAAGAGACTTGATACCCTATGAACATATACAGGGGGCGGTGGTTCCCCTCAGTTAGTCATGGGGGAGGGGAGTAAGGGGAAAATGGGAGGGAGGGAGGAATGGGAGGATACAAGGGATGGGATAACAATTGAGATGTAATATGAATAAATTAATAAGATATATATTTTTAAAAACTAATACCTACTCATTGCATGCAAACTCTCTTAGCAAACTAGGAACCATGGATTCTGCCTTCACTCAAGCCTCTGAAGTTGTAGTGCAAAGATCGTGCTAAAGGACAAATCTATGAATGAATTCCCAACACCAAGAATATGAAAGGATGTCCATTACTGCTTCCATTTGTCACTGCAACAGGCACTAAGTGATAGAGAAGGGGAAAGGGAGCATCCAGATAGCCCTGCACAAATGATGTAGCTCCACAAACAGTGCATCTGAGCAGGTCTCCAATTAAACGTCACAATTATGAAGACCAGCCAGACTTCCAGATAAAGATCAACATGCAAAGTTTAATAAATAACTTTATGAAATCCCAAATCCAGCTATTCAAATAACTTAAAACAAATATGCCCATTCACATGGTACAAAAACCTGTAAGCTACCTAGAGACTTTGAGTGTGTGTGTGTGTGTGTGTGTGTGTGTGTGTGTGTAGGAAAGGCAAGGAGAGAGAGGATGATAAAGATTGAATTCATATCCAAACGATTCAAATATATACATACATATGTATATAGTCATACTAAGATATGTAAAACAAGTTAGTTTGTTAGTTAACACCTTACATGAGGCTCTAAGTAGTACTCAGGACTGCCATCATAGGGTCTTGTAAAACAAGTTCTAAAAATGATGAAACATACTGTACCCATAGATGACAAAGCTATATCAAAAGTTGTAAATCTTCTCCAAGAAAACTTTAAGTTGAACATTACTCATGTCAACATCATGACAACTATTTCTACCAAGCTTTAGCACATTGACCCTGAAAGCCTCCGTCCACTGCATACATTTTATATGAGTGGAAGGACATGAAGGATAAAGATCCTGTGTGCTTTGGAGATGGCTTCAGTAAAGTGAGGTGTGAATCTAAGGTGCACATGGCCTGTGACCTGGAGTCCACACCTACACATGTATGCACAGGTTCACTCTTGTCTGGTATAGCCTTGCTTGTAGAAGCAAATAATAGCAACTAAGCCGGCTGGCTACTAATAGGACCCTGGGAAACAACACCTAATATGCTCACACAGGGAACTGTGTAGAAGTTAAGTTGAGAAAGCCAACGTTACACGTGAAGACCCAGACAAATGAAGATTAACCGTACAAGGAATGGAGGATGCTATGTTTCATCATCAGGTCTACAAATATTTAGAAAGTGTCTGTGGGTATCACGAGTCTGACAGCAAAGCAAATTAATGGAGTGCAGAGCAGTGTTCCAGGGCTTACACTTGGACATGAATTTCTTAGAATTTTACAAGTTCTGAAGCAAATATAAGATCATTTCAGAGAGGATGAGGCCAGAATGTGGGCACAGGAAGTCCCCGGCCTTTTTCTCTATAAAAACGTGTGAGAGCATCCCATTTTCTAGATTTGGATGTGTTATCCAAACCCCCAAGCCAAGATTAACCTAATTAGATGCAGAGGCATTGCTGGTTTCCCTGCGATTCCTTTCCTGCTTCTGCTTCATGGTTATCATAGTTTCTTTATTTCTTTTAATTATTATTTATTCAGATTACATCCTGATGGTTATCCCCTCATTTGTATCTTCCTGTTCCCACCCTCCCTCCCTCTTTCACCCTATTCCTCCCCCCTAGACCTCTGACAGAAGAGGACCCCTTCTCCCATCAGTGTATCAGGTCTAATCAGGATAGCCTGCTTCCCCTTCCTCTGTGTGCCCCCAGTCTCACCACCAAGTGGAAGTGATCAAATCAGTGGCACCAGAGTTCGTATCAGAGGCAGCTCCCACTCTCCTCACAGCCGTGGAGAATGAGCTGTCCATTGGCTATATCTGAACAGGGGCGTCTAGGTTTACTGCATGCATTGTCCTTGGTTGGTACAACAGCTTGTGCAGGCCCCCATGGGTCCAGATCCACCAGCCTTGATGGTCTCCTTGTGGGGCTTCCAAATTTCCTGGGCCCTTCCATCCCCCTATATGGAAGAATGGTATGAAACTTTCAATTCCAGTTCCTTTTAGCAAGACTCTATCATAGCAGTCCTGATTACTACTTAGAACCTTATGTAAGATGTTAACTAACATCTGGTTTCCCCAATGTTAGTGATGCTGAGATTGGTCAGTAGGTCTTGGCGATCTCATTCCAATATATTCACCACTCTACACTCCATTAAACTTGGGCTGAATGACATTAACAGCCATTGATCACCCCTGCCTGTCTCCACTGGCTCACACACGGCAGTGTGGCAGGCTCTGTTTGCTCCTATTGCTGTGGCTTTGCTATAGAGAATTTTCCCTCATTAAATATTTGCCCAGATGTATGAAAACTTGATGGTTATTGGAGTTGGATGATAGGTGCACAGGGATCTGTCATATTAGCCTCTCTCTACTTGAGCATGTTTGAAAGTTCCTACCCAAAAGATTAAAAATAAAACGCAAGCATAATAACTCAAAATTTAAACACAGAAAGAAAGCTCAGGAAGAAAATGCAGCAAATATTGTACCATAATCAATGTGAGAGCTGTTGGAGTCTATATGACTTTAATATATTGCTTTATTTCCAAATATTTCAAAATTATACAGAGTTGGCCCTCCATCTCCATGGGTCCCACATTCATGGGTTTGTCCACTACGAGTCAGAAATACTTGAGGAAAATGACAGTCCAAGCAAACGTACACAGTCCCTTTTCCTTCTCCCTAAATAACATAGTAAAACAGTGCTTTGCAAGAAATTCACATTGGCTTAAGTATTATGAGCAACCTAGACACGATTTAGATACATTTAAGAGGAATTGGACCAGAAAGATTGCGCAGCAGTTAGGAACATATACCATGGTTACAGGGAGCTGCAGTCTGGTTCCCAGCGCCAAACATAAGGTTGCTTATAACCACCTATAACTGCAGCTCCAGGGGATCCAGTGCCCTTTTCTTCCCTGAACACACACACACACACACACACACACACACACACACACACAATTCTAAAAAAAAATTGAATTGTGATATATCATGGGGTCTACACAAATAGGACAATGTTTTGTAAGGAGGGTCTCAACATGTGAAAATGTCAGTCTCTACAGCAAGTTCCAGAAGTAGTGGTCATGGGTACCAAGGGGTGAGTCTGTTACATTCAGAATAAGAAGATCAAAGAGCAGAGCAAACTGGTAGGACAATATGGGGGCCAGGGGCCTTAAGAAGTTTATTTCAAATTTGGAATCAGGGCTGACATCTCTGAGAGGTGTCATTTGGAAAATTCATCCTGGGAAAATCCTTGAGAAGAAGCCCGTAGACCACATCCCGTAGACCCCATCGCAGTGACAACTCCACGGTATCTGACCAACAGGCAGGCACCAGCTGAGTGTCACCAAAGTCTCCGTGATAACAGAGACCAGGCCCAAGCCATAAGGAAAACCCCTACTGACTTCATGTCCCAAGCATGAATCATTCCTAGCACCCGCAGCACGCAGCAGATCTCAATGTGTGGCCCCCACTAAGTAGGGAGAAGGCAGAATGCCTGAGAATCCTAAATAATGGACCACTGGGACTTCATGATGACGAGGCAACACAGTGACAATTAAATAATTTTAACAGCATGTCAAGATGAAGGATAACAGTCTTGGAAATTGGGCTTGATAAATCACTACCCCTCAGGCTTGCACACGCATACTCCAGTCAGGGCATGAAAATTGTAGAATGCAATAAAATAAAATAAAGTCCCTGGCCACACATTTTGGCTCAGCACAATATTCCCTCCTACCGTATTAGGGTTACTTCTGAGCAGCACGCAGCTGGGCTCCATCTTCAATGCAGACATAAAATGAGAGCTAATTCTGATCGATCTCACTCACCAAGCCTGTTACTATAGTGGCCCCCAAGCCCCATGAAGATGTCAGCAATGCATACAAAGGACCTCAATTGCTGACAACAGAAGCACAGTCTCATGGAAGATGGTCCTCTACCTGCACCTCAAGTTTCTCAGGGTTTGGAACCCTTTTTCCAAGAAGCAGAATGTGACTTGTGTCTCCGTGAGAGCTTGCTGCTGCATGAGAAGAAATCACACAATGCCAGGAGACCACACAGATGGTTGTCAATCTGGGTGCAGCAGAAGCAGGAAGCCACTAGAGGTGACATTTAAGATGATTTAAGTTTCCCTGCCTCCCAAAGTCCTGGAACGAGGTACGTGTTGTGTCTTTCACAAACACCCACACTCAAATCCATCACTGTTGACTGATTGCAGAGAGACTGACCTCTGAGGACAACTCTTCTTCTTTCCCCAACACATAATGAGTTTTTTAACCTTTTGTTTTCTCGCCAGTATTATGTATAGGAGAAAAACAATAGGCAAAGGGTATATAAAATACTTAAGTATAGCCTCTATGTGTGTGTGTCGGTGTGTGTGTGTGTTCATGCACATGTGTGCATGCTCATTGAGTATGCAGATGCACATGCAGGTGTGGGTGTACATGCATGCATGCATGTGGAGGTTACAAGTCAAACTTTAGGTGTCTTTCTCAGCCACTCTCCATTTCTTCTTGAGACAGTTACTCACTTTTACATGAAAATTCACCAGATGGGGGAAGTTGGATGGGCAGTGAGGGTCCCCAGAGATTTGCCTATCTCTGCCTGCCCAGGGCTGAGTTTATGAGTGTGTGCCACCATGCCTGGTGCCCTTCCCTTTTAATGTGTTCTATTTGTGTTTGTGTGTATGGCGTGGTTGTGGGCGTGGCTGTATACATGTGTACAGTGTCTGCAGAAACCACTAGAGGCCATCAGATCCCCAGCCGAGGACTTACAGGTGGCTATAGCTGACTGACATGGGTTCCAAGAACTGAACTCATGTTTTCTGCAAGAGCAGCAAGCATTCTTAATCATTAGGCCATCTCTCCCCCATCTCACTTCCCTGCTTCCTTCCTCCTCTCTTCTCCCTGCCCCCTCTCCCTTCACCCCCTCTCTCTCATGGGTTCTGGGATCAAGTTCAGGTCCTCATGCCGGTGCCCTGAGCACCTCATCACACTTCCCAACCCCCAGTACAAGATTTTGATGCAGAGTCCAAGGTTGGTTTTTTTCCCATCTTCTGCATACATACTTTTAATGCAAATTGTGACTGTACTATTTGTAGACTGAAAATCATGTCACGTTTCTGCAAAGATCTACAGTTTGAGTATTTTCCAAGCCTCATTACTCAGAGGTCCTCATCTCTTACTTACACAGTTGGTGTTGGGAAAGAGTTAAAGCATTCAGCACTATAGGAGGGAAGTGATTTATCATCACAGGGACTGGTGGCAACAGAAGGGTCGATGTGCTTAACAATTCACACTGAGACACACACACCCACGCCTGTCCACTCATCCCTCTCCCATGGCAACCAGAATCCTGCCTTCACAGGGGTCTGAAAACTTCTTGACACTTAAAGTACCCTAAGCTGATATCCATGGTGTACAGCAAGGGGGGGGAGGAGTAGCTAGGAAGAAAGTGGATTTTGCAGAGAGTGTGAACACTTACAAAATTATGTGAGTGCATTCATCTCAGAGCCAGCCAGCTCAGAGACTGTGTGTGCCATGCCTCTAGCCTGTGGTACCTCTTTAGTTAACCTAGCCTTTCAATGGTATGTCCTTTGTTACATTTCACATCCCAAGGAATGCCTCCCTCTAAGTCAGGATAAGACTTGCCTAAGATCACATCTCCTGGAGAGAGAGAGAGAGAGAGAGAGAGAGAGAGAGAGAGAGAGAGAGAGAGAGAGAGAGAGAGAGAGAGAGAGAGAGAGAGAGCGAGAGAGAGAGAGAGAGAGAGAGAGCGAGCGAGAGAGAGGAGAGAGAGAGAGAGAGAGAGAGAGAGAGAGAGAGAGAGAGAGAGAGAGAGAGAGAAAGTATTCCCAAGGGGTCAAAGGACAACCTCAGCTATCGTTTCTCTGACACTAACTACTTTGATTTCTGGGAAGGGGTCTACTGACAGTGCCAAAATCAGTTGCCAAGGTGCTTTCACAGTCATCTGAGAGTATGTACAGAGTGGCAAAAGCCAGAATCAGCCAGCCTACACAACCTCAGCTGCAGGTATCAAGGAGATCCCATGCCTTCTGGTTTCAACATTGGTACAGAGACAAGCAGAAGATACAGTCCCACATCTGGTGAATAGGCTACTGAGAGTAGACATTCTAGCTCTTGTCCAGCTAGCTGCTCATAGATGCCCTATGAAAAGTCACCAAAACACTTCTAAAATCCTTTCTCTATTTTGTCAAACAGAAATATCCTGACTCATTTTAAGATTTAATATCATAATCTAGGTGATACATAAGTGTGAATATGTAAGAGTACAGTCTCCAGAACATGAAGTTAACACGTGTCAAACCACCAACCCAAGAAATTCCATCTCAATTCTACACACTCCTTTATAGACAACTGGTCAACCAATTGCACTGACCCTTGCAGTACCCTGAGCATGTTACATCAACACAGACCATAGGGGACCACCATCTTCTAAGAGCCTTCTGAGGCAAGTGTCTGCCTCATGACTTACATTACAATCCTCTGGTATTAATCAGTTCAAAAGTTACAGAAATAAAGCATGTTGTGTAAATATATGTTCGTAAGCTGTATAGTGAAGTTATAGAAACAAAAACATCTTGAAAAACAATCTGATGTCTTAAGTGTATTTATGTCTCTGTGTCGAGCCAGAGATGCATGGCTATCCTCAGGACAGGGATGGACAGCAAGAATAACACAGAAGCCAAAAGAGAAGATACCTTATTTCAAAGACACTAAAGAACTCATAGAATATTTTTAATATAGGATCTCATGTATCCCAGACCAGTCTTAAAATCTCTGAAGCTTAGGATGACCTTGAACTTCTGATCCTCCTACCTTCATCTGAATTCTGAGAATCCAAGTAATTGGACTGCAGGGCAGAGATCTTTGAGAAAATGTATTTGTCAGGGTTCTATAAGTAACAGAATTGACAGAAATATACATAAATACATATATGTATTGGAACTATACATAAATACATATCTTTCTATTTGAGGAGTTATTAGATCAGCTCTTATGATATGGTCCAGGCAGCCCAACAATGTCTAACAAATGGAGAGGCTGAGACCCTTGCAATTCTTCTGTCTGCAGGGCTAAATGGCTCAATCATCCTGATGTGATGGCCTGCAGGATTCCCAGGGGGCTGCTGGGTATCAGTCTACATCAGAATCCCAAAGAAGCTGGTTCTAACATCTGTGATGAAATGCCAACAAGAGTGAAGGCAGACAGGAAGACAGGAAAGTTCCTTCTTCCTTGTCCTTTTATCTGGGCTGCTGTCAGAAGATACTTCCCAAATTAGAAAGGGTCTTCTGTGACCAGCAGCTTCTGTTTAAGTTGATGCAAATATGATGAAGTTGTCAACCAAGGCCGACTCCATCACAGCCAGGGTCAGTAAGTTCACGCCCCTTTCCATCAGTGTGTCATTGTATCCTAGAGTTTCTTCTGAAAGAAAGTGTGGTTGATGATGTTGGACCACCTGTCCTCATGTTTGGAGATACAGGGATGACTTATTAGTTTCTCTGAGACAAATGCCTGCTGAAACTAGTCTTCCCCAAACAAAATCCAGGTCTCAATGCTGAAATAGAAAACAAAAGCCAGGCATGGAGAAGGAATAGTAGAACATGGCATACTCATTAGGAAAACAATTAGGTATTATCAGGGACCACACGGAAGAGATACCCTCCATAAGTAAATTCCCTGCCTCCATTCATCTATTCAAAATCCACCCACTTCACACCCTCCCTTGTATTACAGTTTGGTGATTCAGAAAGACGCCTATTGAATCCTTGCATTCCAACAACTCTGAATCTGCTAGGAACCTATCTTGAAAGAGAACTGATAACCATAGACTTGACAATTGTATTTATTGAGCAGCCCCTGGCTGTCCCCAAGTGGGCCACGGGTATTATTCTTTCCAGTTCTCACAGTCTTGGTGGTCAGTAGTGGTCACAGTGTTTGGAGAGCTGTCAACAGGTTTGTTATGTCTAAATGATTGGAGATAGCATCCCAAGTCTTCCTTGATGGCATCACTGGATTTTAAGGACCCTACACTGAAGAGTAACTTTTCAGAGTCACAGAGAAGAATTTCACTGGTGTGATAATGATAACTATAATAAGCACTTATTAGAGTTTCTATATGTGATGTTCTTATGTATATGATGCTTCAAAATTGGTTAAATCCATGAGACTATCAGTATAAACTAGGGGTCATTCACAGAGAAGCATCCAGGCAGGACCATGGTCTGGTTCTCCCTTAGCTCCATCAGGCACAATGAGGTCTTCTCATCTGCATACTTGGTTCAGGCAATCACTGCTCTCCCTGCCAGGAATACCATGCTGCTGGCTCTCGGCATGGCTGCTGACCCTCATGCTCCATATCTCCATGTCAAATTATGTGGAATGCCCTTGTTGGATGATGCTATGGTTTAAACAGGAAACTACCTCCAAAGGAGCTCATTGTTAAAGGCCCAGCTCCTAGTTAGTGGATCCAACCATTGAGAAGTGTTTGGGTATTGGTTTAATGAATGGATTTGTCCACTTACTGATTCATACATTGATGCAAATTCTGATGGGTCTAGCCTTGCTGAAGACCCATTGCAGTGAAGCCTCCTGAGCATGGGTTGCAATCTCTGATATCATGGGACAAAACAAATGTCTCTTTTCATTTAGCTTTTTCTTGCAGGCATTTTCCACAGCCATAAAAATAAATCTAATTAAGAGTGGGCTGCAGAGGTAAGACACAGAAAGGGAGAGTCTCTTCACAAAATTAATCCCTGTTTTCTATTTTTAGTTTTCTTTCATTTATTTGTATATGTGCAGTGCATGCATTTGCATGTGCAGATATGTGAGCACATATATGTGTGCACATTTGTGTGCATGTAGGTGTGTGCACTTGCATTTGAAGACCAGAGCTTGATGTCAGATATCTTTCTCCATCACTCCCCACCTTAAGTTTTGAGACAGCCTCTCACTAAGCCTGGAGCTCTGCGGCTGCCTAAACTAGCTGACCAGGGAGCCCTAAGGGTCTGTCTGCCTCTGGCCCCAACCCCACCATACTAGAGTTACAGATGCATGTTACCATGCTCCACTTTGTTGCGGGTGCCAGGGGTCTGATGAGGTCATCGTGTTTATACCACAGGCCCATTATCAAGTGAGCCAGCTCCCTGGTGGCCCATTTTTCATAAGTGTTTCTGTGAGACCCATGTTCTTCATTTCAATATGTCAGGTCACTCAGAATGTTCTAAGAACCATTCAGCAGATTCTCCATTTTCTCCTTACCTGACTTTAATAGACCTTATTTCTAGTGTGTTAGAATGTGCCCATTGAGTTCATCCTTAGATGTATCACACCTCACAAGAATTTGAGTATTTGGGATAAACATTTTATTTGTTACTTTTCTCATTGCCGTGACTAAATGTGTTTCAAGAAGCAGCTTAAGGAAGGGTTGGTTCTGGCTTGCAGTTCCAGAAGGACACAACCAATCATGGTGAACAAGGCAAACAAGCAGGAACATCAAGTGTCCGTCACACAGCATCCACAATCAGGAAGCAGAGGGGAAACAGGAAGTGGGATAGAGTTATAAATCCTGGAAGCCCCACCCTCTTGACCCACTTCCTCCAGGCATGCCCCACCCCTTAAAAGTTCCATGACCTTCTCAAGCAGCAAGTGTTCAAATACATGAGCCTCTTGGGGCATTCCACATTCAAGCCACACCACTTATGATCTATCTTCTGTGTCCTTTACATGGGAAATACGCATCCCATGAGGCCAAGACATGTGTAGAAATTCTTTTTAACTACATAAGAACACCAGCTCTTCCCCAGAAAGAAACCTCATTCCCACAGAAAATGAGTTGTCTTTACATCAAAACAGCCTCAATGATATGAAATTCTCATTGTAATTTTTTAAAAAGCTTTTTGCTCTTAAGCATTCATTTCTGACAAACAAAATAAATTGTCATGCCACATGCATATAAAGACTGTGACGATGAGTCTATTAAACTCTACTTAGCAGCAAAGCAACTCAGGTGTTGTCTAAATTTAGCCCTCTGAGCTCTGGCTCTTTCATCCTAAAACACTATATCTTGCAGCATTTGCTTAGCCTTCCAAGAGTTGAATAAATAGAAATGCTTTTGCACAAAGCTTTAAGATTAGGTCAGCTGGAGAGCTTGACCTGGTTAGACCAAATTTGGTATGGATTTCTCAAAATATTTTTTTCCACAAGAATGTGGTCTCTTTCAGAGAAGATAAGGACACAACTGTGGATTTAGGTTCCAAGTGGCCCTTTCCTGAACTGCAGAAGTAGAGGTAGAAAGAGTTTGTCTAAGAAGCCAGTGAACAGAGGGTACCAATCACAATTCAAGGTCATTTCGTGACTATGTGCAGGTGTGCATGTGTGTGTGTATGTGTGTGTGTGTTGATAAACATTTGTATAAACGTATCTGTACATATATATATGAAAGTGTGGAGGCCAGGGATCAACCTTGGGTATCATCCTTCCATTTCTACCCACCTTGCCGTTTGACATGGGGTCTCTCATTGGGCGAGGGCTGCACCAATTCAGCCAGGCTGGCTTGCCAGTAAGCCCCAGAGATCCGCATGTCTCTTTCTCCCCAACACTGGGAACACAAGCATTGGCCATCATAGCTTGCTATTATGTGCACATTGTGAACTCTTGTTCCCACCCCTATTGTGCATCTCACTAGCTCTCTAGCAGTTTTACATCTATATGCTTTATTTATTATATATTGCATGTATGCATGCATGTGGAGGTCAGGGCATAGCCTTAAGGAGTCAGTCCCCTCCCTACCACATGAGTTCTGGGGTTGAATTAATGTGATCATGCTTAGCAGCAAGCAGAGCTACCTACTGAGATATCTCATTGGCACCCAACATGATTTTTTTTTTAATATAAAATGTGTATTCAGCAGTGAGACAATGGATGTCTGATGCTTTATACACTGAGAGAGGAGAGCTATGTGTAGAGATTAGAACGCCCAATTGTTCTGGTATCCCCAGGGCTAAAACCAGTACAATATCAAGCAAAGTGAGATGGTTGGTTATTCTTGGAAGATACTGATTTAAATGTGACATTACAATGACTGTTCCTAAAGTGGCGTTTGGCGAATTCAAAAGTTGACTCCCATCCTTTGGGGCGATGCTTATGTTGACTCAACATTCATCATGAGTATCACTGAATCCGAGCAGCAGAGGTGATTTTCAAAACAGCTTCTCATCTCTTTTGCTCCATTGAAACTAATCAGTCATAAGCAACGAGTGTCAGTGTGTATCAGTCTATCCAGAGCAGTGGCCAAGAAGTTTAATGACCAAGACTGTACTGCCAGGAACTGAGGACTGGGTTATAATCACTCTGTTTTCTTAGCCCCGAACCCACTATGCCAAGCCCCAGAAAGTGACATGGAGGCCCTAGAACCTCCATCCGAGGGCTTCCACCCCTCCTGAGCACAGGTCACACTCAACCCCATTTGCCTCTTTCCCTCTCTCCTCCCTACTTTACTGGGAACACATTTAGAGAAACGCCTTTTTCTGCACACCATTTTTTTGTCTAAGCAACTCACTCCAGGGCCCCTCGCTAGTCAGGAGTAATCAACTATGACTAGTAACTGCCAAGAGTCAAATGACTCTAGAACAGAAGTCTGAGATACTAGTCCAAGAATCAAACAATGTGGACTTGTCACTGGCTCCGAGAGACAGAACCAGACAGCACTAAACGTGATTCAATCTTTTGGAAGTTCACAGCATTCTCAGCACAGAGTGTCTCTCTGGCTCCCATGATACTTAATACTGATTGACAACTTTACAGGATCCATCTAGGAGATAGCCCTCCAGGCATGTTAGTGAAGGACTGTCTAACCCGGATTACTTAAGGTGGGACCCACTCGCTGTGAGCGTAGCCAGCACCATTCATGGGCTGGGGGCCCAAAATGCATAGGAAGAAGAAAATTAGCTGAGAACTAACATCTCTTAGTTTCATCACTGAAGATGCAGCGACCACCTGCCTCTCATGCTCACGCCACCGTGACTTCCTTGCCATGATGGACTGACCCCACCCCCACTTCGCCCCAGCTGTGAGCCAAAATAAACCCTCCCTCTCTTCTGTGGCTTTCCTCATGTATTTTGTCATAACAATAGGAAAAGTTATTAATACTATAGTGAGCATTGCAAGGCAGCAGCTTAATCTACATGCCTCTTTTGCACTGAAGACTTCTTTTTCACATGCCTTGAGTGAATACACAATTCTACCGTGTTTAGACTGCTGAGAGTACAAATATTTGTAAGTCATCCCTACTATTTCTCATCTTTACACTGCAACATAAAATGCTCTTGGGCATCTCTGTCTTCCTCAGTGTCATGCAACCCACGTCCAACCCCATCATCTAACGTCCCTCCCTGGCAGCTATGTCAAGCACCCAACATGGGGCTGAGGATGCAGCTCCAGTGATAAACTGTTTTCCCAGCATGCATGAGGCCCTAGGTTCTCTACCAGGACTACCTAAACAAGGTGTGGTGGTGATTCACAGTAATACCAGCTCTGGGGAGGGGGAGATCACAAGTTCAAGGTCATCCTTATCTAGACAGCTAGTTCAAGGCCAGCCTGGGCTACATGAAACCCTGCCTCAATAATAAATCAGAGCTACTGCAAAGTATATCTTCCCTGGACAGATTCCCATGTCCCATGATGCTTTGCATGTGGGCACAAAGCCCCAAGCAAGAAACACCACTCTGTAAAGCACATTTTATCTTTTGTTTTCTTCATCTGTCATTATTTCTGAGCCTGTCTATATCCATACAAGGGACACAAGCATAGTGCCACACTAAGGAGACCCACTTAGACACCTTTTAACAGCTGCCAAGCTGCCCAGCACATAAACACACCACATTTTCCTTACCACCTTTCCACTAATGGACTCTCAAGCTATTTGAAAATGCCCAGTCTCACAAAAAAAAAAAAAAAAAATCACTACAGCGAATGCCCTCAAACACATCTCTGTGTGCAGAGAAACCACTTTGTCCAAGGCTCACAATTAGAGGTGAAATTGCTGTGTCCTACAAATATACATCTTCAAATGTGTTAGACTCTGACCCTCAATTCTACAATGAGGCCATATTAACCCACACCCCCATCAGCCCACAAGGAAGGCAGTCTTCTCCTACCTTCAGAGAAGTCTTCTTCAGGTATAGGCTAAGATACATATAGACTGAGAGTATACATTTATGCACTAAGAATGAACCTGCACTTATATACAGAGCGGGAGGGAGAGAGAGGGGGGGGAATTAAGTTCAATTCTCTCCTTGCAGCAGCATGATTTTGAAAGCTAACGATGCATCTCTATTCTCCCATCTTCTGATGACTTAATGAATTAGCCATTCGCCCATAAGAACTGAACTGTTGGGATAATACATCAAAATCAAGCCAGGCACTCACGCTCCTATGGGCTGATAGATTTAAGGCAAGACCTCAGGCAATAGCAGTGTTGTTTAGAAGACGAATCTACTCATAAGCGCCCCTTCATGACAAATGATGGACTTGGAGGCGATTCACAAGGTCCAGGTGGAAGCGGTTTCAACTTAATTAAACTTCGAAAACATAATAGAACCCAAGGCAGTACATCAATTTCTGGGTTCCCCTATCAAAAAAAAAAAAAAACCATGATATCTTTAATAGGTTGGCCGTATCTTCTTCTTGGGACTATAATAGATTGTCACCTGACATGCACTATTCCAACAGCCCCTGATCTTGTTGAAGTCAATGCTACCTTTTCTCTTGCCTGTTTTGCCACTAGTCTATCCAGATGGGGAGGTGACATGACTGCTTCTACTGCCATCACTTTCTAATAGGTCCTACCAAAGCCCACTCTGGTGCTTCAGACTTGGCCTTTCCAGGTCTGAAATCCTGGCATATGGGTCCTCAATTGCCATCCATCTTTTTTCTTGAGACCAGGATGAAACTTGCCAAGTAGGCCAAGTCAGCTGGCCAATGAGCCCCAGGAATCTGCCCTGTTTCCTCCTCTGAGGCAGTGGAAGTGCCACCTTACAGTTCAGAGGTCTAACTCATTATCATTGTGGCAGGAAACATGTTGACGTTCAACTCAGCTTTATTTCTTAATCTACATTTTAGGATCAAAACCAAGTTCTTTTGTTTCCAAATGAAGCATTTTACCTGCTGAGCATCTCTCCAGATCCCCAAACATTCTCAGGAGCCTTGAAAGTCACAGTCCAGGTAGTCCAGCACTCCATGATACCCCCAGTTCACAAAGGACCTCAGACACAAAACCGTAGCCCTCCTTTCCGTCCAGTTCAGCTGCAGAGTCAGAGACACACCTCACCTGTTTCAAATGGCTCCCTGCTGAGGGCCATGCTGCCCCCTTCCCCCAAAAAATGCTCAACCATTCACCTTTTAACTTTCAACTGTCCCATTTTAATATGCTGGGATGTCATTTCACTAGGCAGTGACCTCATGCTGGTGAATAGGTGCCCTTCCTGGGGATGCTTGAGAGAACCAGTGACACCGCAGAGGGGATACTTGGCCTGGAGCTGTCTATGAAGACAGGAATTTCACCCTAAAAAGGTGGGGAAGGAGCTAATTCTAGAGGCAAATGTGAATGACAGTGACCTAGGAACACACATTTAGGTTACCAAATATGGTGTTTCAGGGAGGTAATAGTTCCAAGAAGACTTCAGAGTGAAAGAACAAAGGAAATCATAAATCAAGACACTATCCAGATAAATTGGAGGAAGCATCAGATAGGTGGCACTTGTCTGAAATCACTCTCTCAGCCTTTGGCTGGTGGAAGCCACATGTCTGTCTGTATATTCCAAAGCATTTACCTAACGTTCACAAAGATGTTTGGTCATATACAGAGGAGGGTAACAAATGGTTATTAAGGGGCTCGAGATAGCCCGTGATAACTCAGCTCTTGTTTTGTAGCATTCCAACCTCTACACATGACTGAAGTTGTAATCATTCATCTGTCTTGCAGAAGGCTCAGTGGAGGCTGCCATTCCTTCCAGTAACCTTCATTCATATACCAACCTTAGAAATGCACATGTCCACACACGTATACAGACACACACACGTGCACTCACACTCATATGGTTACACAAGTAATAAGACTCATTGGCGATAGAAGAGGGCTGGTGGTCCCACATGAGAAGAGTAGAGCATTCTGGGGGATCCACCTGGCCCAACAAGGTCAACTCATAGTGGGGGCAGGGGGCCGGGGAAGATACCTCATGCCCAACCCCACAGCCAATGAGAGTCAATGATTCTCATCCTGAGCTGCCTCCAAAGATGACAGCATCCAGTGTTCCCAGATAAAAACTGAGTCAAAAGGCTGAGGTGAGCCCTGTGCATCATGTCTTTCAAAACCTCTGGGCATCTGGGGACAAGAATCTCTGCCTCAAGAAACAAAGAAAAGACAAGAGCAGAACAAAAGCAACCATGGCCTGGCCTCATCTAACAAAATGGCGGCTGGCATTGGGTACAAAAGTCAGCTCAAAAGGGGTAAGAGCAGTTACATTGAACCAAATGAGTGTTCATAGCCCAGGAACGTTGAATTCAACTTGCCCCAAATAACACTTTCTAGTGTCAAGGTGGTTGATGGAGATTTTACAGTCATGGAGCAAAATAGAGCCATAAATGAAAACACATGGGGGAGGGGAACAGAGAGATGGCTCAGTGCTTTCAAGCTCTTGCAGAGGACTTCAGTTCCCAGCATCCATGTCATGGACCCACAGCCACCTGTAACTCCACCTCTGGGGGATCTGATGCCCTCTTCTGCCCTCTAAGGACACCTGCACAGATGGGCACACTGTGAAAACACAAGCACAAACATAACCAAAAAGAAAATAATATTTATCTAAATGAAACACTTTTCAAATACATTGGTGGAACAACAAGCCGGCCACAGAGCTGCAGAGAATTATAAGGCCTCTGCGCTGGGCCCCATGCCATCTGATGACACACTTAGTCTGGGGATAGTAACACATCCAAACAGCTCATCCGTTAGTCAGAGGGACACCAGGACAGCCGATAAGTGGCTAGTTAGAGAAGGAATATAATTATATTAAGATGCCCTTAGGAAACCTATCACTCTGTCCAGTGAATGTGAGACAATAAGAGAGAAAGGGAAAGATGGAGGGAGGAAGGGAGGGAGAACTGGAGGGAGGAATTGAAAGAGGGAGGGAGGACAAACCACCATCAAAAGGGACAAAAGACAAAGCCCAAAATAATTTGGCTCTGGGTCTGCATCATTTCAACACTCCATTCTCAGAAAGTCCAAAAAAGTCAATCAATCTTTTTTAGACTGTTTAATATAGTTCCCCCCTCACCCCCTAGGGACCTATCATTTCTACATGATATTTGAATTCTTTTCTAGGAAGGTAAAAAAAAAAAAAATCAGGTAGCTTTTAGTAAGAGCTTATATATATCAGGCTTTAACTTAGTAAGTCCTCACAGAGACCTGAAAAGTGGTCAAGTGTGTGACCTCCATCTTGCCGACACGTGAGCAGAGCCCACAGAGGATGATAGGTGTCCTGCCGGTCACCATTCTCTTCAGGAGCAGAGACAGAGTTCACCCTGCCCCCCAGGCTCCCATCACCCCTAGCAGGTGGACAGCAGCCACCGAGCAACTACAAGGTTCTTTCATCTTTTAAAGACAGAGAAGTAACATATTCCAGTTGTGATGACTGGCATTCAAGGGGATTCCCTCTCTGAGATTCCCTCTGTCTGTGTAGAGATGTCATGGCTCAGGACACCTCACTCTCAGCAGAGAACTTTTAGACAGAAAGGCCTTGAGTAGAGCCCAAGTGGTCCCCTTGTTCATGGCTAAGGGACACTGCGCTAATCATTCACCTGTCATACAACTTATCCACATGAACTGTCAAGTGGGGCCACTACCTGCTTCCCCAGGAAAAGGGGCCTCTGACTTATCCCATCGACCAATGTGCGTGGCACAAGCTAGGGGTAAACCCATGGCCATCCCCCCCACACACAGCGTTAAGTACCCAGCTTCCAAATGTCCAATTACATCATTCTCATCTCTAGCACTGCCTGTAAAATTATAGAGTGAGGCTCTTTTTCAAAGCACTCCCCACTGATCACCTCATTTAAGCCAGTCTATGTTGAACACTGGCTGCTACGGCTGCAAGACAGATCAGGGTTTTTTTTTCCTATTCATAGACAACCCCCCCCCCAAAGGGAACACTGGTTACCCCACAATGGTAATATTTTTAATGCATGCAAATTTGAAAGCCATGCTGCATTTATTAATCCCTCATTGAAGTAAATGCCACCAAAGCCCACAGGAGCAATCATTCATTCACAAGGGTAGCTATCCCTGTGGCTCACTGCATGACTGACTGACAGAAGGGGCAATCTGATGCCCAATGCTCGGCTCGGCTCCTTACGTGAATATGTGTCTCTCAGGCCCTGAGACCAAAGGAAGGGCGGGGACTAGATATCAGCACAGACCAGCACAGGGAATGGGAAGACATCGATGAATCCTGAGCACAGGAGAAAACAGTCAGACTCAAGATGGGGAGCTCCAGACAAGCCACAGATCACCACTCCCATCCAGATAACGCTGCTGTAAATGCCCAGACTCCCGGAGTGGATTCTATCCTGGGACCTTTGCATGCACTGTTAATGATGCCTGCATTTTCCCTCAGCCTCTGTTCTTCACACAACGGAACCATGTTCATCCCATAGGTCTCAGATCAACCTTACCCTTCCTGGGAAAGTCTTGTCTACAACCTTATCTAAAGGAGAGGGGAGCCGGGCAGGGTGGCACATGCCTTTAATCCCAGCCCTCAGGAGGGAGAGGCAGGCGGATCGCTGTGAGTTCAAGGCCAGCCTGGTCTACAAAGCGACTCCAGGACAGCCAAGGCTACACAGAGAGACCCTGTCTCAAAAAAAGAAAAAACAAAAAAAACCACTAAAGGAGAGGGGAAGCTCGAGGTGTGGGGGAGAGGGGGGAGGGGAGGATTAAGAACTAAAGCATAACGGTGCATATATATGAAAATGCCCCATGAAACCCACCACTTTGCGATTAACTTAAGAACTTTTTAAAAATTCAATAAAATTACCAGTGAGATGGCTCAGTGGGGGAAAGGGACTTGTCACCAAGCCTGACAACCTAGACTTGATCCTTAGGACCCACAGGGCGGAAACAGAGAACTGAGTGCATGTGCTGTCTTCTGGGCTCCCCTTGTGTGCCATAGTGCATGCACACACACACACACATGCACACACACAAATGTAATAAAAAATTTACAATAAATAAAATGTGATAAAAATGTACCATAAACAAACTAAAAGACCTCCCCTAAAAGCCTGCCATTTTATTCTATCCATTCCTTCTCAGCTCCTAAAGCATCAAGCTTTTCTTGCCCACAGCTTTGACTGTTGTCACCTGACCCTTTGTACACACACACACACACACACACACACACACACACACACACACACACACATGAGCTACAGACCAGGGTCCTGTGTGTATCCACTACTCTCTCTGGCATCACTGAGGGTCTCAAATAGCAGGGTCTCAGTACACATCCACTGTGTCCACTGGGTGTGAGAACCAATAATTAGCTTGCCCCCAAGGATGGCATTCTTAAAGGTTCTGTCCTCTTCAACTTCCTCTCTCACTCATTCCTATTCTCTCTCTCTCTCTCTCTCTCTCTCTCTCTCTCTCTCTCTCTCTCTCTCTCTCTCTCTCTCTCTCTCTCTCTCTCTCTCTCTCTCTCTCTCTCTCTGTGCATGTGTGGTGTGCACGCTGTGCACATGGAGGTCACAGAGGAACACCAGTGTCTTTTCTCAGCCTCCACGCCCATCCTGCTTTTGTGGTCACACCTTCAACTTTCTCTCCCTGATTCAGTTCGGCTGGCTGGATAAGGCCCAGGATTCCACCCGCCTCTGCCCCGCCCCCACCCAGTGCTGGTTTACCAGAGCACACTGCACCTGCTTGTTTACATGAGGAATGAAGAATGAACTCAGGTCTTCCTGTTTGCATTCAGCACCTGCTTTATGAACTCTCCATCCCATTCCTGTGACTTTAGTGACCACCTTGAAGGTGACTTGCGCTTTGTGCCACCAATGGTAGTGTCTTCAAGGCTGAGACACACACACACACACACACACACACACTATCTATCTATCTATCTATCTATCTATCTATCTATCTATCTGTCTGTCTGTCTTGAGGGATGTGCTCAAACTCCAAATATGTAGGAACCAGAAGCCCAAGAGAAAAATCTCACACACAAAGGAAAGGATCATCCCAGACAACTGGTGACAGCCCTCCGTTGGTCCCCATGCACCCTCAGAGGCTTTGTCCCACCCTCATGAGGACCCTATTCTTTAAGGGTCTATTGATAACCCCTTCATGAACTCAGCTAGGTTCTTTTTTTTTTTTTTTTTTTTTTTTTTGGTAGGCAAGTGCTCTTACCACTGAGCTACATCCCCTGCCCCCCAACTTCATTTATCACTCTATACCCCAAGCTAGTCTTGTCCTCCACATGTTCTGCGTAAGCCTTCCTGGGCAGCAGGCCTTCAATGCCTGGCTTGGTTCACCCAGTCCTTCCTGGGATCTGTCCTTCAGCTTTTCAATGCGATCTGCCCTTTCCTCCTTTGTAAGTGACTATGAGGTGAAAGGTCACAGGATTCAGCCGCAATGGAGCAAACATTTCAAAGCCAGGCACTCTTCTGGCCATACAACAACGCCTCCCCGGGCCCTGACTCCACCTGCTTCAAGGAAAGCGAGTCAGAGAAAAGAATTCGGAGAGGGGAGAAGCCTTCTCGGTGTCACACAAGGATTCAGTGATGGAGTTCAAGTTCAGATTGAGGTCGCTCTGCTGCTGGAGCCCATGATCTTGATCACCCATTAAAGCATTCCTTATCTGGTATTCATCACATAGCAGAGGACAGCGGAGAATTAATGATAGGCGTGCTGTTTGGGGTACAGCAGCATGCTGCCTCATTCCCACCTGAGAAGCAGCGTGCGCACAGGCTAACAGGCGAGCCTCGGCTGGGTTGGATGGGGACCTAGAAAATATCATAGCACCTCCAACAGCCTTGCCCTTTCCAGGGCACTCCGCCTGCCTCCTGTTTACCAATTATCTGAGCAGTTCTGTACGGCAACAAGGCATAAATGGAGTAATGAATTGAGATGCAGGTTTCATAAAAGTGATTAACTGCTAAATTCCAGTTCAGCTAACAGTTCAATTATCCCATTTTGCATCTCGGCTTTCCATCCAATTCCACATTCACACAGCCCCAATCACAGAGGCACCTACAGCCTCGGCGTTACCATTAATTAAGCCATCGCTCTTCCCAGGAATCTGTCCACCCTCACTTGTGAGATGGGTTTGCAAATCAGGATCCGAAGAGAGAGCTTTGAGGAGCAAGTGTAACAGTGCCAGGATGAGGGTTGGCCCAAAGTGGGTTCAGTGAGCCCTACCATGCATGTGTGATGAGGGTGGGGTGCGCGTGTGCCACCGCACAGGTGTAACTCTCAGGAACCGGTTCTCTCCTTCCTGGGCTGAGACTCAAGCCTTGAGGCTTACGCAGCAAGAGCTTCTGACCAGTGAGCCATCTCACCGGCTTAATGCATATGCATTACTTTCTGTTGCTATTATTCAGTTGCCTCAGTGCTTCCCCTCCCTTCCCCTCTCCCTCATACTGGTCTCTTTTCTCCATGCTAATGGTCCCTCTTTCTAATTTCATGCCATATGTATCTCATTACCCTCTCCCTTCTACTTTCATGTCCTACACACACACACACACATACACACACACACACACACTCATACACACACACACACACACGTGAGTAGCTACAAATCTGTACATACGTTTAAATCTAGATTTCAACTATGAGAGAAAACATGCAGTATTTGACTGGATCCCCTACAAGTCCCTAACCGCTCTCTTTGATATTCAAACCACGAGACTCAAATGCTGCTCATATGCTCAACTGTTCTGAATTCAACACTGCGTGGGGTTCCCAGCCTTTTGGAAGACAGAACAGCATCCAAGTACATGGTTGTTGTTTATGCAAGACAAGAGGCTGGCCCCAGGTCAGCTCCTGGGTCTCCCTCTGTTGACTGCTGGCCAGAGTCTCCATAATGGCATAGCCAGACTTTCCCACCATTTTGGCAGGATGGAAGAACGTGTGTAAGCTTAGGATGATTTTTTTCAAATAAAAATAAATAAATTTTGAGTTATATTTTCCTATCTGTTGTGGACAGTCATTCATGCTTGCGCCCTCAATTTGTCTCATCAATGTATCGGCTTGAAACAAATAATCACTAATGTTATGTGGACATATGATGGAGCCAGGTGCTGTTTTAAACACTTCACCCTCACACTCTCTCTCTCTCTCTCTCTCTCTCTCTCTCTCTCTCTCTCCTCTCTCTCTCTCTCTCTCTCTCTCTCTCTCTCTCTCTCTCTCTCTCTCTCTCTCTCCTCTCTCTCTCTCTCTCCTCTCTCTCTCTCTCTCTCTCTCTCTCTCTCTCTCTCTCTCTCTCTCTCTCTCTCTCTCTCTCTCTCTCTCTCTCTCTCAAAGCTCTATGAGTTTGCTTTATTGTTATCTATGTATTGTTCATGAAGAAGACCAAGGACTCAAAGTCTCATCTCAAAACGTTATTCTAAATGGTATGCATCCAGTAAACAACTACCTTAAATATTATCTGGGGACATAATGAACAGATGCATCCGTGGTTGGACAGGTGAGTGGACATACCAGCAGATGGGTGGACAGAGGGATGGATGGATGGACGGGTGGATGGATTGATGGGTGGATGGATGAATGGAAAGGCATGGTGGCTTCATTCTTAAAATGTCCCTGCCATGCACTAACTAAACCAAAGCACTACCCCGCAAAAAGCTTTATGACCAGAAGATGATGTTCCCATAGAAATGAGTTTTTCTCCCCAAAACCACATCTAACAGGACACCCAGGCCCCTTACTTATTTTCAAGCAATGTGTGACACTCCCAATAGCTGCTGGGTGAGCACAGGCAGGTGTCTCCACGTGCATCACCCACAAAGAAGGCAGCATCACAGAAGATGATATTAATCACGCATCTCTCCCTGACACATGAGTCCCCAGCACCTCCATGAAAATGCAGACTAGGCTTAGCAGCCAGTAGCTGCGTAGCTGTAACATGACATATAGGTGCCGTCCCAGAATGCTTTGTGATTATGCATAAACAGCTCATCATGGAAGTCTTGTTCTCTGTGTTCCCATTATCTGGCAAAGTGGGATCCAGGTGCACAGGAGGCAGCTGCATTGGCTGGGGGAAGGGAGAACCATGGTTATCTTTTTCCTGCCAATACATGAGCTGTGTTCGCCTGCAATTTCTTCTCTGGCTGCCTGTTGGTGACCCAAAGCTTTTCTTTCCCTCCCAGACCAACTCTTTAGCCCAAGAGAGTTCTGCAGGGAGCACTCTCTTACAAATGAGAAGACTTCCTGGGTGGGGCTTCTTTTCCTTCCTGGAACTTCTTGTGGACCAGGACAAGCACATAAGAAATATAAGAACCTCCACAGCAGACTTTCAGAGTGAACATGAAGAAATGGCTCAGTGGAGACCAGCGCCTGTATGTCACCCAACAAGACTGAACTTGAACCTTTCTGCAAAGTCCATGTCTGGGCCACATAATCCCTTGTTTGTGTGTCATAGATGTCCAGACAGACAGAGCATACCAGAGACACTCGCACACACAGACACCTCTGTGCATCTTAACCCCCCTCCATCAAGACTCTTTAGTGTGTGCAGGGAGAACTCTGGGAAGGGCGAGAGCCTAGGAGAAGACAGGGTGTCTGTCCTGAAGTCAAACACACCCGAGTGAGCTCTCTCTCCATGACATCTTTGCAACCAGTGAGACTCGGTTGCTTCGTAATGTCTTCGTAATACTTTGTGAACATTCACACAGAACATAATAGGGTCACGTGCCTCTTAACCCTTCAGTCAGTGATGGCCTGTGAAACAGTACTGATTCTATACATTTATACATGCAGTTCTATACATTTATATGAAGTTCCACTGAGCCATTTCTATATGATTCCATACATATAGAATCATATATGTGTGTGCCTTGTATGAGTATGGTTCCATATACACATGTATGTCTCTATACATACAGTGTGTGGATTTTTCAAAAGCTCCAACAAATACTAGAAGGTGGATGTTTATAATTTACATATATAGAACCACCATCATGCCACCATGTGTATGTAATTATACACATATGACGTATTCTCTAAATAAGTATAAACATGATATGTCTAATCAAAAAGAACGTCATATACCAAGAAAAAGGTACAAGTTACAGAAAGAAAACAACAAGAGTTCAATGGTTCTGAGAACACAGAAGGCATTCTGACATCACAACAAAACACCTCATGGAGGGGGTGCTGTAAACAAAACTTCTGCATCCTGCATTCCAGCAATACACATGTCACATGTGGCTGATCCATGGGAGTGCCAGCCAGCACTCTGGGCTGCTTTATGGATGTCATTGTGTTGTACTGTCATTGCTTCCTTTAAGTATATCCTTCTGTTTACAAAAAGAAAGTTTACTAAGAAGCAAGTGCTGTGGCCCAGAGAGATAGCTCAGCCCTTAAATGTTTGCTTGTCCTGAAAACACTAGGGCCTGAGTTAGATTCCCAGAGCCAACGTGGAGAAAAGCCAGGCCTGCTGGTGTGTGCCCATATCCCAGCTTCGGGAAGGCAGACATCTGTTGCTCACTGGCCCTCCAACCTAGCCCTGGATCCCTGTGAGAGACCCTGACTCAAAAAACAAGATAGACATTGACTTCTGCCCCATACATGTTTATGTGTGCACACACATGCACACACACACACACACACACACACACACACAAGTAAGCACCTTCACATATACAAACATGCCTGCACACACATGGACTAAAGGATTCACTGATTGATTAGTTTAAAAAATAAAAATAAAAATGTCTAATCTTCCGCACAAAGGTGAACTTGAACAGTTGCCCACCCCCTCATCCCCCACCCCCCACCCCCCACCCCCGACTCCCACACAACTGCTTCTAACAGAGTTAGTTCTAGTTCCATGCTGAGCACAGGAACATGGACATCCTGGTGTCAAGCACATCAACCCTGCCTGACTTGGACATGGAAATTAACTGAGGGCTGACCTTGGCAGAAGCCAAAAACTCATTCAAGGTCATGGCTCAAGGAGAAGCCACGGGCAGGTCGACTCACAAAGATAACAACCTCCTGCACTTGCTTCGCTGATGTATGACCTTGACTGGAACCCTGTCGACCTTGACTGCTGTTTCTGAGTGCCAGGCTTGCTACCGCCAGCCCCTACCAAGCGCGGCTTCTTCCTGATGGCTCCTTTCCTGCCCCTTCTCCGTGACTCCTGTGTGAATAATGAGTTCTAAATATATTTTCTTGTTCTAAACCATTTTTCTTTTCCCTCGCTAAATGACCAGCTTGTGTATGGCAGCGGGAGAACGTGCCCTGCTTTTCCAAAGGATGTAGAGATACGGCCGCACGGGCTTCCCAGGCACCAGAAGGTGTGGCATCTCGCTGACTCACAGCCAGGAGTAGAGACTCCTTCACTTCACACTTTGGAGCAATTACTACTCTGGCCCCAAGCTTTCCAATTATTTTTCTGAAAAAAGTTCAGGGCTGCTATTAATTATTTAACATGAAAATCCAGGGCCAAGGAGCTCGGAGCATTCTTCTTTTATTTCTGGTACCTAGCAGGATTATCCACCGCCACTGAGTTAAGCATGGCCTATTAGCCACAAAAATCACCCGCCATGTCTCTATGTTCCATGTAGCCAGCACCAAGAAGGTGGGGATGCAAAAGAGAACATGAGACATGCTCCAACTCCCCCACTGCTACATGCCTTCCTACGAAGACTTGACTTCCTTGTGTAGCTGGGCTTCTTGTAATCAAATGAATCACTGGACTTGTGGAAAGCAAGGCATACAAACTCTTCTCTACAAGTCAGAGCTTATCCTTCAAACATCAGATGTACCCAGTCAATGTGTGCCCTTCAGAGTGGAAGTCATGGAGAATGGTACTTGCAAAGGCTCTGGGGTGGATGAGCACTGATGTGTTCAGAGATGGCAGAAGGCAACAGGGTGCCTCATAGATAGCTCCCCAAGTGCTAAGTCTGGAACTTTCCTGACATACACCATCCAAACAACCTTAAGTAGGTTTCTTTAGCTCCCTGGTCTGACTTTCCTCAGTAGGTGGGCAGGGTATCTGCCCAGGGAACCTAAGAGAGCAGAAATGCCTAATTTCCATCGTCAACCTGACAGGACCTAGACTCATCACCCAGGGGGATAAAGCTCTGGACATGTCTGTGAGGGATTGTGCACATTTGGCTAACAGAGGTGGGAAGACCCACAGAAATCTTTAGTCAGAATAAAAAGGAGAAAGCAAACTGTCATAGCTCTGCTTCCTGACTATGAGTGCAGTGTGACCAGAGGCCACACGTTCCTGTCCGCATGACTTCTCCTCCATTTCCAGTCGATGTGAGACAGACTAAGCCCTTTCTCCCTTAAATTGCTTTTGTTCGCATTTTTACCTTAGCAATAAGACACAGAACTAATTCAGAGCCTATAAGAACACATACTGTGGTCCATTTGCTGGCCCTAAGGTGACTCAGGGACTTCAAGACAAAGACATATTGTAGTAGAAATGTCCCAATGAGTCAGTCTGTCAGCCCATCTCCCTGACTACACAGAGAACAGGGACCTACACTTATTACTACTCACTCTGAGAGTGATTCCCTGTGTACTTTTGCCTGGATAGAGTGTGGCTCCAACTTGAGCCTAGACATCCTCCCAGGCTGATGGTCTGCTCACTCACCAGTTTCCCTCATACCCCAGCTTGAGCCAGGAGATAACTAAAAAAGGTCACTTTAAATTACAAAATGACAAGGGACATCCTGGTCACTGGCAGGCTTCCTCTCTGGGAAGCTCAGATCCTCCAAAGATCTGGGCCAGGAAGGCACTCCTCTATCTCCTGGAGGCCTACTCTGGCAAGCTGATGGCTTGCCCATCAAAGCATGTGTGTCTGTGTAGGAACCGGAGAACAGCTTGTCTCCACAGTCTAGTATAATTATCACTAAATGCTCCAGAAACTTGGCAGTTTTGAATTTCATCCCACCCATGACTGACGTTCCTAATTAATACTATTGTTTTTCTACTCTGGCTGAATTCCCTGAACGCCAACACGCAGGGCATAGACTAAAAACAGACATTAAGGGAAATAACATCAGCTCTCATCTTTTGCACAAATGGATGCAGTGCTCCCATGAAGGATGCGGGAAGGGCTCTGATTGTGATTCCCATGCAGAAGTGAACATCCTCCAACAGAAGCCGGAGGGTCACCCCAGCTTCTCCCTCGTGCTCTCTACAGTTAGATTGCAGCATCTTTTGAGGGACAGTGCACTCTGGGCTTTATTCTTTTGCTTTGCCTTTAAGTTCCAGGTCAAGACTTCCTAAACAGACCTTCCAGTGTAGGGGTATGTGAGGGGTGGCAACCACTGGGGGTGTTACAAACAGGGAGTCCATCATAAAGAGAAAGATCAGCTCACAGCTTCTCAGGTGGTTGTGAAACAGCAGCCAGCATCTGCCTTGGTTACCTGTTGTGTCTGGCAAAGAAGACAGTGCCAGGGCCTAGGTAGGATAGAGTTATTATCTGCCACCTAGCTACTGGGTCCCTTCCTTGGGCCCCTCTGAGCCACTGTAACGTGGACGACAGCAATACAGATCGGACAAGGCAACGAGAGGAGCACGTGGTTACTATGAACTCTGGCACAGAATGCTAACTTAATCTAGTCCTAGGCAGAGTTAGCTCACATCCATGTCTACATGAGCTACAGATTAGGATCACTCTAAGCTCATGCGGTTAACCAAATAAGATGGAGGAGTGTGGTCCACAGGAATGGCGCCCACGGCAGGCCAGGACCAACGCAGCAAAGTCGTGACCTACATCTCAAGCAGTTACTCATGAGTGTGAACACAGGGAAATCAGATCCTGTGGCTTAGAAAGAGAACACGGACATGCTCTCACTCTGTAGTACAGGCTCGCCTCAAACTTGATCCCCCTGCCTCAGGCAGCTGGGCACTATAGTCACAAGCATACACCACCTCACCCAGCTTTTGTTTTACTCCTTTACTCAGTGTGGACCTTCCTAAGGCTGTGGCTCAAGGATGGTTTCACCAGCTCTGTTTTTGTTTGTTTGTTTGTTTTGTTTTGTTCTTGCTGCCTTTTCACGTTTGTCAATTAAAAATTCATCGATCCTCCAAGGGTACCTGCATGCATGTGGCATACTTACACAGATGCACACATACATGTTAATTAAAAACTAAGGATACCCATATTTGTCACCTTGCACCAAACTCAAATCCAAGTGGATTAAAGACCTCAACATAAAACCAGAGACACTAAGTCACTTAGAAGAAAAAGTGGGGAAGAGCCTGGAACATATTGGCACAGGAGACAACTTCCCGAACAGAACACCAATGGCCCAGGCCTTAATGTCAACAATTAATAAATGGGACCTCATGAGGCTGAGAAGCTTCTGTAAGGCAGGAGACACTGTCAACAGAACAAAGCGACAGCCTACAGACTGGGAAAAGATCTTCACCAACCCTATATCTGACAAAGGTCTAATATCCAAAATATATAAAGAACTCAAGAAATTAAACACCACCAAACCAAATAACCCAACTGAGAAATGGGGCTTGGAACTAAACAGAGAATTTTCAACAGAGGAATATCAAATGGCTGAGAAACACTTAAAGAAATGCTCAACCTCCTTAGTCATCAGGGAAATGCAAATCAAAACAACTCTGAGATTCCATCTTACACCCATCAGAATGGCTAAGATCAAAAATTCAAGCGACACCACATGCTGGCGAGGATGTGGGGAGAGAGGAACACTCCTTCATTGCTGGTGGGAATGCAAACTAGTACAGCCACTTTAGAAATCTATCTGGTGCTATCTCAGAAAAATGGGAATAGGGGTTCCTCAAGACCCAACTATCCCACTCCTTGGAATATACCCAGAAGATGCTCCAGCACACAACAAGAAAATTTGCTCAACCATGTTCATAGCAGCCTTATACATAATAGCCAGAACATGGAAACAGCCTAAGTGTCCATCAGTAGAAGAATGGATAAAGAAACTGTGGTATATATACACTATGGAATACTACTCAGCTATTAAAAACAAGGAATTCCCAAAATTTGTAGATAAATGGGTTGAGCTAGAAATGATCATAATGAGTGAGTTAACCCAGGAGCAGAAAGACTCAAATGGTATATACTCACTTATATCTGCATACTAGCCCAAAAGGCATGTCCCACAAAAGCCTTCACTTACCAGAAAACTGGGACAGAGGGGAGGACATCCTACTGGGACTCTAGATGAGAAAAGCATGAGAGAATAGCAAAGTAGAAGGATCTAGAGGGTCCTAGAAACCTACAAGTAGAATATTATGATAGGCAGATTTGGGCCCAGGGGTCCCACTCAAACTAAGGCACCAGCCAAGGGCAATACAGGCGGTAAACTTTAAACCCCTACCCAGATCTAGCCAATGGTCAGAATATTCTCCACAGTTGAGTGGAGAGTGTGATATGACTTTCTCACGTACTCTGGTGCCTCACATTTGACCATGTCCCCTGGAGGGGGAGACCTGGTGGCACTCAGAGGAAGGACAGCAGGTTACCAAGAAGAGACTTGATACCCTATGAGAATATACAGGGGGAGGTAATCCCCCTCAGGAACAGTCATAGGGGAAAGGAATAATGGGAAAATGGGAGGGAGGGAAGAATGGGAGGATACAAGGGATGGGATAACCATTGAGATGTAACAAGAATAAATTAATTTAAAAAAATTTTTTTAAATAAATAAAAATAAAAACTAAGGATATAGAAAAGAAATCTAAAATGGAATTAATACTCATTCTATTGAAAGAAAGTAGATAATATGTGGAATTAACCATTGGTAACAGCTGATATGCTCAGATAGTAAGTGACCACCATCACTATCTCATTCCGGAACACTCTCATCCCCTTCAAAGGAGACATTGCATGTACAAGTTCCGGTACCCAGGGAAGGACTGTGGAGTTCTGGGACAACTCTCTGGGCTCTGTCTGGTCTTGTTGTCATAAATTTCTGTCCTTGTCTTTTTTTTTTTTTTTTTTTTTTTCTCATTTGTTTTGCTATTTGACACAAAGTTTCACTGTGTAGCCCAGGCTCAAACTCATAATCCTCCTGCCTCAGCCTCCCCAGTGCTAGGATGGCTGGCACATGTCACTATGCCTGGGCTCTGACATCTTACTTTCGCACTCAGGAGCCATGCACCACCATGTTTTCCCCCTGTGGCTTGGCTTCCATAAGTGAGCTCGTGAACTGATTTAGGGATGGGACAGGTAGGTGACCACGTGGCCCAAGCTCCATCTTCTGTAAGAACACACTCGCTAGCTGCTGGGGGCTGATGATTCAAATCAAAAGTCACAGCTTTCCTGAGGAGAGAAGAGTGTCTGCCTGTGGGCAAAGCCAGACACAGCTAGCAAAAGGACCGTGAGGACCAATGGCTCCCGTGTGTGTCATCAGTGTGTCCTGCTGCCCGAGGGCTGGGTGAGGTCAGTGGTAGTAGGTCAGGTTTTGGTCGTGTCCAACCTAGTTTTAGTTGGGGACCCTGCTGTTGTCGCCCAAATGCTACCATGTAGGTGCTCAAGACAGTACCAACAGACACCATGGTCAGCGAGGGGGCTATTTCAATATAAATTGCATAACTATGAGTGTGACCTGTGCCCCCAGTTCCAGCAATGCTGTTTCTAAGGAGACCATGGACAACCGCATCCAGATCGGTGATGTGAGATCAAGAAGCTGAAGAGGACCTGGAGAGATGGCTCAGTCAGTGAATCCCTTGCTTTGCAGACACAAGAGTTCAGCTCCCAGAGACCATATGAAAACTGTGAGCATATCAGTGTGTATTTGTAATCCCAGCACAGAGGAGGCAAAGAGAGGTGACTCCCCAGAGCTTGCTGGGTAGCCCAATTGTGAGGTGTAGATTCTGAGAGACCCAGTTTCCAAGAAAGTGGGCTGCTTTCTTGAAGTTGATAGCCCAGATTCTCCTTGAACCTTCACATGCATACGCCACACCACACACACACACACACACACACACACACACACACACACCTGCATGGAATGCTGGGAAGGTAAACAGGTCTACAAGTCTAGCTACATCCGGTCACCAAGATAACAGTGAGCAACCATGCGTGTTAAACCAGGCACAGGAAACGCAGATGGGAGGAAGGGGAGGAGGGGCCTGTTGTCAGCAGCCTGTCACACACCCACAGGAAGAACAGTGACATCTTTACAGCAGTGGAGAGAAGAGGGAGCGATAGCTGGTTCCACTAAATGAAGAGTTGAATGGAACCCACCCACCTGTCAGTTCTCCAAAGCTCCACTTCCATTTGAAGAGAAGAATGATCCACCCTGTTTAGACTCCCAGATAAGAGATGGGTGGCTTCCTGGAGACATGTGCTGAGTTTCTTACAGTGTATAACAGCAATCCTAGAGGTTAGCTGAACGACCTCCCAAGCCATGGGCTTCACCCTCAAGCCAGCCCTTCCTCCCATATCCAAGGCCGTATGTGAATCTTCAGAAGCAGATACAATTTTTGCCTCAAGGTTTATTCAGCTCAAAGGTCTCAGAATGACCCTCATGTTATAAAAAGCATGGAGCTTCATGATGCAGATACTGGTTTCTTGGGTTTTTGTTTCCCCTGCTGGACAAAGTGCTGTATTTCTAGAAATGTCTCATTAAGAAGGCAACCAACAACCCTTCCCCCATCCATTTGCTGAAAGTGGTCCAGAGTCCAATTGCTCAGTCTTTGCAGGGCTGTCCTTGCCATGGGCAGTTTCTCGGCATCAATAAACCCAGCCTGGCTTTGATGGAACACTGGCTCATCTCATTAGCAGACACAGTCCCTTGACCAACCCAGGGAGGGAAGAATGGGCTGTGCCTTTTTTCCTCTTGTTTTCCTTTTGAAATCCTGGCTTGGTGACAGAGATAAGCAAGAAGAAAATCTAATCCTAATGCCCATTCCCCAGCAGAGACACCAACTAGAAGGGAGGTGTTGGAAAGAACAGCAGAGATCAGCGATGAAAGGAAGAGGGAGAAGATTTGATTGCACACCAGTAGCACAAGAAGGATGTGTGCAAGGTCCAAGCACACTTTACAAAAGTAGCTATGTCCAAGATCAAAAGACTCAAGACTTTTGAAAAGATGACAGTTGATGACCCATCTTCAACCCTGACCATCGTATAAAATTAACGACTAATGGGGACCTGGGGAGATAGTACAGCTTTCAGCAACTGTGAGGACTGGAATTTGGTCCCCAGCACCCTCACAAAAAGCTGTCCTGGTGTGGTGGCCCACCTGTCATCTCAGCATGGAAGGCATGGGCAAATTGACTAGCTAGACTAATCTGACAGGGGAAACTCCAGGTTCAGTGACAGGCCCCACCCCAACATGTAAGATGGAGAGCCAGCCATCAAACATGACATCAACCTCCATATGCATGCGCACACATTGGCTTTTAAATAGAGGAAATGTCTTGTCCTGGGAGGGAGGTTAGGAAACTGGCCCATCATCAGTCTTCATCTGCTTTTGAGAACTCTTTATCTGCTATCAGGAGAAGCAGCCAAAGCTCCACGGCCACATGCTTACAGACCTGTCCTCTCAGCTCATCTATATTTAAGTAGAAGACTAAACAAAGCACACAGTCCAGCCCAAATGGTTGGAAGATGCTACACACACACACACACACACACACACACACACACACACTCACACACGAGTGGAAGGGAGGGAAGAAGAATGGAAAGAGCTGTTCACTTTGACTGACTGTTTGAAATCAGCCAGTAACCTGAGGGGTAACCAACAACAGTCGTATCTCTCCCACCCTGACAATTCCAAATGACTTCTTCAGGAGTCTTGAACAGGCAATGTCTGTGTTATCTCTTCAGTGGAGTGCTTGCCTTGCAAGCATGAGAACCTGAGTTCCATCACCAAAATCCACAGAAGAAAAGGCAGGTATGGGGGCAGGTGCCTATAACCCAGCACTGGAGAGGCACAGACCGGACTCCCAGGTTCATCAGTCAGTCAGTCTCACCCACTTGGTGAAGGCCCTGTCTCATAAAACAAGGTGAACAGTACCTAAGGAATGAGGGCGAGGTTGACCTTTGGCTTCCAGGAGCACTTGTGTACACACACACACACACACACACACACACACACACACACACACAATCAAACAGGAGCCATGGGCTGCAATCATGTCCTGTCGGTTACTGGCAACATCTTTATATCAAGTAGGCACCCCATCCCAAGTCATTGTCACGTCACCCACTTCCTTCTTCCATGCAATCACGCAATCCATCCATGTATCATACATATGTGTCTCAGTTCCTTATGTGTTCACTGCTGTATAATATCCCCACCCATGATAGAATAAGGCCTCAAAGGGACAGACCAATCAGGTTGCCTGGTTCCTCTCTACGTATTAGGTACAACACAGGACCCGTATGAGTTACTTTTCTAATTGTTGTGGCAAAATACTTGACCAAAGAAAAGTCCAGAAGCGCTCATCTTGGATCACAGTTCTAGGGTGCAGTCCATCGTGACTGGAAAGGCGTGGCGGCAGGAGTTGGAAGCAGCTGGTCACACTGTATCCGCAACCAGACAACGCTGGTGCTCAGCCCACTTGCTCCTTTTAAACCCCAGCCTAAGGAATGGTACCGCCCACAGTGGGTCGTCCTGCCTCAGGAATGCCATCTAAGATCTCCCTCACCAGACACACGTCACCGAAGCAATTCTAAATCCTGTCCAATGAATAGTCAACATTAACCATCCAGTATGAGAGAACTACAAAATCATGTGACTACAGTTGATGGAACAAGTGCCTTGTGAAATGAAGGAGCCTGAAAACTCAGCCTCCTTCAGCTCTGTGCACTAAGCCATAGGATGGCAGAAACTTGCCATTGTTTAGTGAGCACCGGCATGGCACAAAGAGGAGGGGCATGGAAAGTGGGTGACAGGGGCTCCATCCAGACGTTCACTCAGGGAACCTAGGCTTAAGAACCACACCCTGGAGAGTAGCTCTTCCCTTCTCTCCAGCCACCACCACTTAATACTGACTGGGCCGAGCCAGCTCATAGGAAGCACTGGTCAATCAGAGCTGCCTGTGAGCCTCCCTCAGGCACACCGCTGTTCTTTTCTGTGAGACAAGCTCTGCAGCTGACATGGCTGAAAGATCTCTCTTGTAGAGTCTGACAGGCCCAAGTGGGTGGCAGTTTTGACAGACATGGCTTGATTAGCAACCCCTTGGCATTTGCACAGTTCAAATTCACTGCTGACACTCCTACCAACGAGGCCTTTCAGAACATGCCTCCGAGAGACCGAGGCATACTGACACCAGCTCCCACTTCTGCAGCCTCGGAGGATTCTGCAGGCCTCTAGAGTTCTACCTGGCCCTGGCAGGCAAATGGCACAAGGCTTCCAAACACAGTCAGGCCCAGGACCCACTGAGGGTTGCCCAGGGAAGCTGAGGTAGTCTGTGAGGTCTTGAGATGCCCAGGACTTACTGTAAAGTGACTCTGCTTAGCAGACATGGGGAAGTGGTTGGAGGAATTTGAGCCTTGGATGCATTCATCCATCCACACATCCATGCATCCATTCACCAGCACATGCATGTATGCTTCCATTCATCCACCTATATATACATACATATAAATACCCACATATACATACATGCATACATACATACATATACATACATATACTTACCCTTCTACCCTTCTTTACCTATCTATATACACTTATCCATCCATCCACTCTTCTACCTACCCATCCTCCCACCCATCCATCCACAAAATATTTACTAGTGCCAACTAGATTAAATACTAAGACAGACTCTGGCTCTACAGCGTTTCATCACTCCTGAGCGTTAGTTCGTCAGAGATATAGCAAGCACGCGACTCCACATATTTCATCAACTGTGACTCTTTCTAAAAGTAAAAACAGCAAAGCAGGAGCTGGTAAGATGGCTCAGTAGATAAAGGGGCTTGTCACCAAGTCTGATGACCTGAACTCCATCCCAGAGCCCACATGGGTGAAGAAGGGAGCTACTCCCACATGTGCGCCATGCCACACGTTCCCCTTGAAATCAATCACTGTAATGACAAGGTAATAAACAGAGCTGCCTTAGCGGGGGGGGGGGGGGGGGGGGGGGGGGGGGGGGGGGGGGGCCAAAGGAGCTGTGTGCAAGGCTGACCCTTAAGGAGGACCCAAGCCTGTTTCGTGTTGCTAGAACAGAACACTGTGAGGCTGCGTTCTTTAGAAAGAAAATAGGTGTTCTTGAGGTTCAAAATCAGGGTGCCAGCATCTGATTACCTCTGGTGAGAGGGGCCTTCTGCCAACATTACTTCATGTTGAGTGTCTACGTGGTGCAAACATGTGTACTTTAGCCTAAGGAAAGAGGTTGATTTTGGCTCATGATGTTTATTTAGGCGGGGGAGGAACTGGGTATGAAGTAACTATAGTCACAGCTTACTCTTTCTCACAGGCAACATTCCAACCATCCAGTTACTCATGTCAGTCAGATAGCTGTCACCATGACAAATGCCCAGGAGAAACAGTTCACAGTTAGAGGAAGGTTTTATTTTGGTTCACATTTTTTGGAGGCTTCGGTCCCTTATTGGCTGGCTCCATTGCAATGGGCAATGGTGAAGCCGAACATTCTGGGAGTGGGAGCAGGTGACATCTACATAAGTTCCATTTCTTAGTTGTTGTGAATAGTACATCAATGAGCATGGAGGTGGCTTAGCGTCTAAGAACCCATTCTATTCCTGCCCGGAACTGAAGTTTAGATCCCAGCACCTACATCAGGCAGCTCAAGGCTGTCTGTAATTCAAGCTCTAGGGATCCAATGCCCTCTTCTGACCTCTGCAGACACCTGCACACACATGCTCACACACACAGATACACACACACACATACACACACACACACTGTAAAATAACTCTTATGTGCTGACTTAGAGTCCTTTTTAGCATATTTCCAGTTGTGGAACTCATGTGGTCACTGGCTATTTTCAGGTTTATAAGCACAAGCACCACCACCGCCATGCTGATCCCAGTGGGACTAGACCAATCTCCCTTCTCATAAGCAGTGTGTGAATGAACTGGCTCTCATTGTATTTGATGTATGATTTTGAGGTTATAAAGGGAAAAATCTTTGTACAAGCTACAGATGAAGTTTTCAGAGGTCAAACTTGCAATGTGACACACACAACAAACACACACACACATACACACATGAATATACAACACGTTCTGTAGATGAGACATCAGATGCAAAATATTTACAGTCCTTGGCTCTGGGTGGTTGATATACACCCTTTATATTAGTCATTCATTATTACTCTTCTTAGGTTCTAAGTGTGCTTAACAGTTTTTTAAGTTGGGAAAGCGGTAAATTAGAAAAAAACAAAACAAAGCCAAACGTGGTAGCACACACCTGTAATCCAGTACTCGAGAGGTGGAGGCAGGAGAATCAGGAGCTCAGGGTCTTCTTGTGCTACATAGTGAACTGGAGGCCAGCCTGAGCTACGTGGAAAAAAAAAAGAAAAGAAAAGAAAAAAAAAGAAAGTGGGATGGAACCAATTCATCCTTGAGTCATAAAAAGATAGATCATGGTGAGAGAAGACAGAACGCTTTTATTCTAACCCTGAGTAGAAAATGGCAGAGGTGATGTGGGCAGGTCAGGAGAAGGATGCTTCATCGCATTCCTACCTTCGACATTGTCGAGGAAAAGTGCAAGGCTGATTCAGCATGCTGCCTCCCTCCTAAACAGTACTTCCGCCATCCTTGGGCAGGCCTCCTAAATTGCCATTCCTTTTTTCCACATATTCTGACTGTTCCCTATTCATCCTGAAGACTCAGACACCACAGCAATTCCCCAAGGCCCTGTGGGACACTGCAATGAATCTCCTGTCTGGCACTAGGTCTCTGGGCATGCTGGCCCACTCAGCTCTGCCTGCCTTCGTTCAACTCTCAGGCACAGCAGGCATCTTAAAGGATCATTCATGGACCACTCTGCAGATCTGTTGGCGTTACCAGCTTAGTTCTAAAGTGGTTATTTTAAGCACTTGATCTCTATGGCAAATAAAAAAAATAATAATGAACCACGCAGGGGAAGGAATAGCAAAATTCTAAGTAGAGCCATATCCCTTCAGGAGATAATGGGGATACTCAGTGGCCATAGTACCTGGGAAGGCATGTTAATAAGCCTAACAGAACATACCACACAGCTGTCCGCAACTCACCTGAGAATGACAGTGGGTGGAAGGTCTTATGGCAGCATCCAGTGGGTAAGATCTCTCTCTGGGTTCCAGGCATGAAATAACTAACCAGGTTCCCTTATAGCCATTGAGAAGCCTGGCAGGGGATTGGCGTGGTTGCACCAAGGAGATAAAGGTTTGACAAGGAGTCAGGAGCCTTACTGCAAATCATCCTCTCAGAGCAGCACAGCACGTGGAAATACCATCTATGCACTCAAATAACCTTGGATCTAATATCACTTTCCTGACCTTGACTCTCTTTTTAAAAGTTCTCTCTCCCTCCCTCCTCTGTGTGTGTGTGTGTGTGTGTGTGTGTGTGTGTGTGTGTGTACACATATGTACATACGTGCATGTGTGCAGGTGTGTGTCCACATTCACACAGGGGCAAGTATCGAACTCAGGTCATCAGGCTTGGCAGCAAGCTCCTTTACCAATTGAGTCATTGTACAGGTCCCTTACCTTGATTCCCCAGATTCCCTACATCTGAGCACAGACTAAAGCCTCTGTGTCTACACAGTGGAGTCCTAGATGTTAGTGACACAGTAAAGGCCATCAAGCCCTTCTACATGTCCCAGTACTTAAGAAGACAGAGTACAAGACATATAAAAGACATCACAACTATGGAAATACAGTCATCAAAATATTTTAAAGACAAACTAGTGACTTGGCGTTACATGTTTCTTTTTTTAATGCTCTCAATAACGGATCGAGCAATGGACCTAATGACCACCATAATTCCACAGCAGTGATGAGCAGAAATAATACGTTTGGAAATTTGCAACAACTGCAATGTGTTATGAAAATGGCTACAATTTGGTTGGCAACAAAACTACAGGTCCCACTAGAAACCAGTGTCACTTGCTGTCTTCCTTTATACTGAAAGGAAACTTGCATTTTCGGTTACAATTAGTGTCTTTTTTTTCCCTCACATTTGAGTTTACAGTGTCCTTGAGTCCTATCTGCGAACCCCAGTTTAAAAGGTGTAGCCAAGAAATCTATGCAGTGGTTAATCCACCACCTGCACACAGCTGGACTAAGACACCAGCAGAGCTGCAGGGCACCTTCCCAGCCCCTTCAGCTGCCCTTTCCCAGAATCTGTTCTCATGTCCTGTCTCCTTGAGTAGCTCGGTGTCTTCCTCTTTTGACCTTGCATTCATTCAAGCATTTCTTATGTGATTTATTCATGGATTTACCCAACACATCTGTTGGGTGCCTACTACATGACAAAGGGAGTTTCAAGCCTGGGAAATTAGACTATAGAGGACACAGTGTCCAAACATCAGAAATTATAGATCTTCTTTTCCTAAGACTAAATATTCTGAGGTAAGTCCTTTAAGTTCATAGTGCACCTCAGAGCTTGTCATGGTGACCCTGTGAACGGTAAGTAGTCGTTAGATGGATGCATGGATGAATGGATAGATAGGTACATGGGTGCATGGATGGATGGATGGATGCAAGGATGGATGGATGGATGCAGGGATGCATGCATAGATGGATGGATGCATGCTGGTAAGTAGTCGTTAGATGGATGCATGGATGAATGGATAGATAGATACATGGATGCATGGATGGATGGATGGATGCATGGATGGATGGATGGATGCAGGGATGGATGGATGCATGGATGGATAGATGGATGCAGGGATGCATGCATAGATGGATGGATGCATGCATGCATGCATGGATGAATGCATGCATGAATGGAGAAATGAATAAGCTAATTGATGTTTATGCTTTTGATATTCTCTGGACTAGTCTAAGATATACTGTGACTGAACAACTAATAGCCAGTTCGATGCGGGACACTGAAGACCCCCTCCATACAAACCCTTAGATCAAACTCTTTCTTTTAGAGAGAAAAGAAATAAGAATAAATATACAGCCAAAGACTGAACTGAGCTGGAAACATGTACATAAGGTCAAGGACCACCTCCCCAACTAAACCAAGTATTCTAATTTGATGGTCCAACTGACCTTGGAAGAAAGTCCAAGGTCATGCATACGCAGTGTAGCCTAGTTCCTCTTGGCTTGGTTTAGCCCCAATCTTGGACTGTAATGAGAGTTTTGCTCTGTTTATATCAGGGGCTTTTCTAACCTTGAGTGGTACCTTGGTTTTATAGTCTGGGGTCTCTAAAGGATTAATTGCCTACGTTCTCAGGTAGCCAATGAGAATAAGATTCCCCATGTTTGCTGGTACTTTTTCATTTTCTTTCTTTATCCACCCACCAACTGGAATCATCTAGGTAACACTTCCGGGAGTAGCTGACTGGGAGCCCATGAGATTGGATCTTGGAGTAGAATGAAGACTGGGGGGATTCGGGTCCCTCCTTAAACAGACTGTGAGAGAATAGCCAACATAACAGAACCTACAACTTAATTCTAGATGTGCGTGCACATGCTCAAACTGGCTTGAGATTTGAAGAACTGTTTTCTCCAGCTCCGGCTCCTATTCCATCCACTGTGAGATGGTGACCGTGAAATCAACCACCTGTTGGTAAAGCAGGAGGTACAACTGAAGTGTGTCTACAATAGGGTTTCTAATTAGCTATTGCTGATGCTGTTGTCATTACTGCCGGAAACCCATGACTGGAAGACCAGCTTGGTTGAAACTTGGTGAAAATATAAGTTGACAACTCAGCCAGGTCATTCTCAAAAGAAAACTAGTAAATAGAGCCTCAATCAAAACACAAACCGCATACACTTGGAGAAATCTTCTTATAGGAAGTTTGAGTGTGGCCATAGGAGCTGCAGATATTTTGCTGTTTGTATATGTTCTTGCTTGTTCTCTTAAAGCAATTTGAGGGGAGAGTATATGGCTTACACTGTCAGGTTCTGGTCATCATTGATGTCAGGGCAGAAACCCATGCATAAGGCACAAAGGAACACTGCATATTTAGTTGGCCTGTAGACATTCCTAAGGGACTGACTAACTTGATTGCCTTAATTAATATGAGAGGATTCAGTCCACTATGGGTGACACCATTCCCTAGGGGATCCTGACCTGTATGAGAGTGAAGATCATGAACTGAGCAAAATTTGACTTCTGCAAGTCAAATTGACCCTTTCTCCATGAAATGTCTTTCTGCCCAGATTTTTTTTTTTATCACAGCAACAGAAATAAAAGTAAGAGGGGAAGGCATCCTATTGGGACTCTAAATGAGAGACACATGGGAGAATAGCAAAATAAAAGGATACAGAGGGTCCTAGAAATCTACAAGTAGAACAATATGATAGGCAGATTTGGGCCCAGGGGTCCCGCTCAAACTAAGGCACCAGCCAAGGACAATACAGGAGGTAAACTTTAAACCCCTTCCCAGATCTAGCCAATGATCAGAATATTCTCCACAGTTGAGTGGAGAGTGTGATATGACTTTCTCACGTACTCTGGTGCCTCACATTTGACCATGTCCCCTGGAGGGGGAGACCTGGTGGCACTCAGAGGAAGGACAGCAGGTTACCAAGAAGAGACTTGATACCCTATGAGAATATATAGGGGGAGGTAATCCCCCTCAGGAACAGTCATAGGGGAGGGGAATAATGGGAAAATGGGGGGGGGAGGAATGGGAGGATACAAGGGATGGGATAAACATTGAGATGTAACAAGAATAAATTAATTTTTAAAAAAAGTAAGACACCTTTTACGAGCAGAATTCACAAACACACTTTCATATATAGCACTTGACAATAATAGAAAATTCATTTTGGGAGAAGAAGAGGTTATGGAGGAGAATATGGCATTGGATCCACTGGAACAAAAGTTACATGTTACTATGAGCCAAGCAATATGGTTGCTGGGAACTTGTGGGGAGCTGCCCTTAGCGGCTCTTGGCTTAAAACATTGGGCAATTCCACCTTGTCTGTAGATTCCATTTCCTATACCTCTGCCTGGCATGTAGCAGGCTAAGGTCAGCCCAGGCCACTCCACTCCACCCAGACCTGGAAACTGCTGCCTGACACGGGCTCCTCCAGATCCTGGGAGGCTGCTTGCTTATCTTGCTTCTGTAGCTGCGTTCCCTTAGAGCTCACTCCCTAATCTTGGAGTTCTTCCTGCCAATGACGGATGGCTGGATATCTGCCGTTAGGTTCCCACAGCAACCCTGCCCTTGCCCTAGATATTGCCTATATAAACCCTGTAAGAATTTTCAATAAACGAGGCTTGATCAGTGTTCAGAATTGCCCTCAATTCTTCGTGTCTCCTGTCCTTTACTTTCACTTCGGCACCCCCTCCCAGGTTCCCTTTGAAGACCCTGTGGGCCAGGGCAGGAACTGAACTTGGATCCTCTGGAAGAGCAGTAAATGCTCTTGACCACTAACCCATCTCTCCCTGGCTTTTTATCTAGGGGTACTCCTGCTCAAGTGGCAAGCATTTTACCCACTGAGCTGTCTCCCTCTCCCCTAAACAGATTCATTTTAATGGCTGATTATTGATGTCTTCAAGTTGGCAAAGGCAAGATGGCATCCCATTGAAAAGCCCAGCCTTGGTGCACACACACTGGCTGCGTCTCTTTCCCTGACTGCCTCAGCTCAGCTTGCTTCTTCTGTGAACCTCAGCTTTTCCTTGTGCAAAAAGAGACTGATAATGCCTGCTACACGGTGTCACATAGAGAGCACTTGCTTCTAAGCTCAACATAAAACAGCACTCCATGAAAGAGTAGTTCGATGCCACTTGTCATGTTGTGTCATGTCTCACATCAAGATTATCTACCTCGCCCCCCCACAATGAGTCCCACTTGGCTGTAAATTCTTTTTAAAAATTAAGATTCATTGGTCTTAATCTTATTTTCTTCTTACAAAGTAAGTTCTCTGTGTATTCTTTAGGTTTGTTTTGTTGTTGTTGTTGTTGTTGTTGTTGTTGTTCGTGTTGTGTTTGTGTGTGGCGGAGGAGGGAGGTCTCTCACAGATCTGGAATGCATCAGGGAGATAGACTGTGAGCCCAGGGATCTGCTTGTCTCCAACTCCCCAATGCTGAAATTATACTGGTCACCACACCTGGATTTTTTTTACATGGGTTCTGGGGAGTAAAATCAGGTCTTGGAACACTTTACCAATTGAGTCATTTCCACAGGCCCCATTTCTTTTGTTTCCATGCCCAGAAGAGGCCAAAGCTGGACCCTAAAACTCCTCTTTGACTGGAGCTTGCTACTGAGTACTGGAGAGGACCTGGTTAAGAGAGAAAGGACATCAGTCTCTCTGATGACTCTCTGAGTTCTGGGATGGGCAAACACTGATGTATGGATTTTCATGGTTTAAATTCACATGAGCAGGTCCAACTGCTTAACATCAGTCTTTCAAGACTCCCAAGTATTTAACATGCAGCTCTCAGAAACTGGTATCCACATCTCACAGTGTGGGCCAAAGGATGGCTCCATTGGCCACAGCATGAGCCCATTTTACAGGTGAAAGTCAAAGGATAGTGAGTTCCACTGTAGCACAGTGAGAACCAGACCTGACGTGGACGTGTCTCACTGTGGTCTGTGCATTCTCCACTACAGATGGGGATCAGACACCAGGCACATCTGGGCCCCTACCTGCCCGCCCTGCTGGGCAAATGGCTAGCCAGGTGGGCGCTCAGGTTATGCACAAAGTGAGAGGAAGATGCCACCTTTATCCTTTCATTTTTAGGGCCGGAGTTAGACACCCCCTGCCTCCTAGTCTTGGATGAGCTTCACACAGGCCCTTAAATTCATCCCCAATACTGAGAAGATACATACGGCCTGGCTCAGGAACTGCAGGTGGGCCAGTTGGGCCGGTCCCATCTGTCTCAGGATTTCTATTGCTATGAATAGACACCATGACCATAGCAACTCTTATACAAGAAAATATTTAAATAGGGATGGCTTACAGTTCAGAGGTTTAGTCCTTTATCATCATGCCAGGAAGCATGGTGGCACGCAGGCAGACATGGTGCTGGAGAGGTATCTGGGAGTTCTAAATATAGATCAGCAGGCAGCAGGAAGTGAGTGGCACACTGGGCCTGGCTTGAGCTTCTAAAAATCTCAAAGCCCATCCTCTTTGAAGCACTTCCTCCAACAGGGCCACACCTTCTCCATCAAGGCCACACCTCCAATAAGACCACTCCCTGTGAGTCTGTGGGACTACTTTCTTTCAAACAATCACACCACCCCAACCCCCACTATGGGGGGAAAAAAACAGACCTAAGCACTTCTGGGAAACACAACAGCACCACCATCTGGCCTGAATCAAGCCTTGCAAAGAGGAGAAGAATGGCAGAAATAGCAGAAGAATCTTTGATTCTGTGAGGGGAAAGGCTCCACAGAGGGAGGCAGTGGGAGGCGGCCACCCCAAGCCCAGTACACATTCAGTACCCCTACTTCCCCACAGTAGCCTGACACATTCACATGTGTGCGAAGGTTGGAGCAGAAAAGAGGCAGCAGGAGCCTTCCCATTCAGCCAGACTTAAAGAAGGATGGCCCAGCCTGACTTAAAGTAGGATGGCCCAGCCACCTGAGTGCTAACTGCATTCTTCCATGGGTGGTGCACAGGCAATGTACCCTACGGATGGTGCCCTGAAGTTTGGACATCATGCAGACAAGGTGGCTGAGTAAGGGCAGAGAAAACTCACACCCTACCCAAAACCTTGGAAGTAGCAGGCCTTGGGTTTAGCTGCAAGCCTGTCTGTCTCCTTCCAAAGGTGGTGTGCAACTCTTTTTACCACCCTGAAATGGACACAGTGTAGAAAGCTGCATCTAACTCCTGAAAAGGCTTACCCTACTTCCTGAATAAGCTTTTCCACTTCCTAGATAAACTTACTCCACTTCCTGGATCTGGTCATTCTATTTCCTGGTTAGTGACACCTTACTTTCTTGACAAACTCACTTCACTTCCTAGGTAAGTTTTACACTTCCTATAAAAGTTCACCCCATATCCTGCATAAGCTCACCTTACTCTGGATAAGCTCTTGCTACTGTCTTGATAAGCACTCTATCCTTGGATAAGCATCTGCATGTTGGCTGGCTGGGTACAACCAGAACACAGCCTTCTGAGGTGTAAGTAAAGGTGTGCGGTACTTTCTGGACCAACCACAGACTGTCTACACAAACCTTGCTTGCTGAGAGAGGACTCTGCTAACACAACGAAGTAATAACTCATCCTTAGCTTCTAGGACACCTGTATCCTCCCATCATCCCACTATGCCAGTGAGAAAGGAAAGCCAGGAATCAAACAAGCTCACATCCACCTCTCAGAGGTGATCCTCTGGGTCCGTTAGCAAACCACATAGCCTCCATTTTCCCACCTGTAAGATGAGCTAATGATAGAATCTGCCTTATGAAGTTACCATAAATACTGAATGAGATCAAACACAAAGTGCTACCCAGTATCTCTGGTGACTGATGTCCTCCCAGGCCGTGGCAGCTGTGTAAATGGCATCATCACCATCACCATTACTAACAATGTTACTGTTAACATGATGCCCTGCCTCTGGTGTGCAAATAGATGCTCCTGTTTGGGTAACAACGGGTTGAAGGGAACTCTGAAGTAAGAAAGTCCTCATGTATCCAAAAAAGAAAACAGAATATGGACAGATGGGACCAGCGTGGATGTGGGTGACTGCTAGCACTACCATGGTTGGGGTCCGAGGCTCAGTGTGGCCAACATGGTCACATACAGAACAGGACAAGGACTGCTGATGAGCCAGCTTCTAAAAGGAATCTGTGCTTCAGGGCCTGTGGTTCTTCAAGATGGCTTGAGCCATGGAGGGCCCATCTAGGTCTTTAGCAGAGCATCTGATGGCCACCCCACAGTTTTGGGACTGTCCTACAAGATATGTATTCTCCAAGGGAAGAAAGTGGAGAGCACAGTGGGAAGGAAAATGGGGAGAGAAAAAAGGAAATAAGGTATGGGGGGAGGGGTGTTAAAGTAAGAAGGAAGTCAGGAGGCCAGGAAAGAGGGGAAGGAATAGAGAGAGGGAATGAGAAAAAAAAAAGAGAAAAAGAGAAACAGATGAGAGGAAGAGACGAGGGAGGAAAGGAAGGACAGGAATGGGGAGGGAGGGGGGAAGGGAAGGGATGAGGAAGGAAGGAAGGAAGGAAGGAAGGAAGGAAGGAAGGAAGGAAGGAAGGAAGGGGAATAAGAGAAACAGACTGACTTCTGTAAGTCCTGGTGCAGAGCGAGAAGGCAGCCATCCATCCCTCCCCTCTGTGTTTATCTAAGCAGCTGGCACAACTCAGGCAGTTTTGCTTAAAAATCATTTCCCAGGGGATTAGCATCCCCTTTCACACTTAAAAGCCTTCCCCAAAGCCAAAGAATGAATTGATTTTCCTATAACTAATCACACTCCCGCTTAATAGCAGGAAGCCACAGCTTTATTCTCCATCTCTGCAGAAAAAAAAAGAAAAAGGAAGGAAGAAAGAAATGAAAAGGAAAAAATGCAGACTGGGCAGCCAGGCAGCCTCCTTTCTCCCCACCTGGGGCAGGATGCAGGATGATAAAGGGACCACTCAGCAGAGTGCTTGGCCTCTCTACTGCTGCCACAATGGGCTGTGCTGCCTCTGAAGGTCATGACAAGTGTGACCACCTATCACAGAGTACAGGGGATCACCTCACATATCGGGACATCACAGTCATCCTTCAATCTCAAGTATGTATTTCTCAGAGGAAGGGGAGAGTCTCTTCCCACACAGTGCCAACACGAGTGACCATCGCCCAGGAACACAGGTCCTGATTGAACCCTGAGTATCATGTTCCAATGTGGTAATGGCTTCATGAAGTTTCTATAGTAACAGAATAAAGAAAATTATAAATCAAGGTACTTTTAAAATACGTTGGCAAAGGCTGAGACAGTGGCTCAGTTGATAAAACAGTTTCCATGCAAGCAGGAGTATCTGAGTTTGATCTCTCAAACATGTATGCAAAGCAGGGAAATCGCTCCTGTGGTCCTTGGGTGCTATCTGACAGTGTCTTTAGTCACGGGGTCAGTGGAAGCTAGGAGACTGACTGCACATTCCAAAAGGGTCCACCTTTCCTCTGCACTGCCCAAGGCAGCATGCCAACCCACAGCAGTCTGTGGATACTGGCATTTATAACGTACCGAAACGTGAGTTACGACACTAAAGCAAAACTCTCCACCACCTCAGGAAAGAAATCAAAGAGGCAATGGACAGAGCTGATCTCTGTTCTTCTTCTTCTTTCATTAAAACCGAGGATGAGAACTGCACATTTTAATATTATCTGGACTTTAATTTTTTTATTGATTTATTCTGTGTATGAGCACTCAGGTGTGTCATGGCACATCTATGGAGGTCAGAGGAGTCAGTTCTATCCTTCCATCATGTGGTGTAGCTTGTAGGAAACCATGATTTGTAGACTAAGATCCTGAGGACTTGCAAAGTCTCCACCCTTGTGATGGTCCGTGTTGATTATTAACTTTACAGAAACCAGAATCACAAGGCTGGAGCTGGACTTGATGTTGGGGAGTGGTTACTTCTGTATCAAAGGATGGAGTAGACCCCCGCACCTATATTGGGTACCTCACAAACCCTATTACACCAGCTGTAATGGATTCAGGGTCCCCTTCAGGCCTCCATTGGTACCTGCACACAAACAAGCTACATGTGTGCACATACATTCATACATACATACATACATACAAATAAAACAAATGTGTTTGTAAAATAGTCACGTGGTCACACCGGACACAGGCCACTAGCATGTCTGTGGAGGATTATTATGACTGCATTAATTTAGGTAGAAAAATCCATCCACTGTGGGCGGCACCATTCCCTGGATGGGATCCTGGACTGTATAAATGGAGAAAAGGAAGTGAGCAGCAGCAGCAGCATACATTCGTTGCTCTCTGCTTCCTGGCTATGAATGCCACCTGGCCAGCTACTTCATGTTTCTGCTCCTTTGACTGCCCCAACATGATGAGTCATACCCTTGAACTGCGAGGGACAATAAATTCTTTCCCCCCTTAATTTGCTTTTGCTTTTATCACAGCAACATTAAAAGAAATGAAAGCACAGCTCTCATTGTCAATTGCACGTCTCCCCCAGTTGTACCACCTAAGAGGTCCCAGCAGCTGCGAAGGCTTAGCCTTCTGCACCTGGATTCTGTCATTTAAGATCCTGCTTTCTAAGTGCCCTACCTCGAAGCATCAATGTTTCACTCTTATTTTGGGTATAGACTACAAACAACTTTTAAAAGGTATTCAAACAAAAACGTGCTCATGAATATTCAGCGTAACGTCGTTACAATTGCCAGGAGTAGGAACAACCCAAACGCCCACCCACTGAGAACAGATAGACAAAACGTGGTGAACTAACACACTGGTGTAGCATGCAGCTGTGTACAGAATCACGTGGCAGGGTTCTGGACAGGTGGCGGGACCAGGCTGTGGAGTACATAGTATTTTTATGCTTAAATTAATGTCATTTGGGTTTGAGTTTTTGTTTTGTTTTGTTTTGTTTTGTTTTTTGGCTTGTTTGTTTGAGAGAGGGTCTACATAGCTCACCCTAGCCTTAAACTCACTGTGATCCTCCTGCCTCAGTGTGATGGTTAATGTTGATTGGCAACCTGACTGGATCTAGAAACAACTAGAAGACAAGCCGAATGTCATAGCTTTGGGGAATTTTCTACACTGGGTTAATTAATATGAGGAGACCTATCCTTAAAGAGGACAAAGCCATTCTCTGGGTTGGAGTCCTGGACCAAATAAAAAGAGAAATCAATCTGAGCCCCAGTGCTGATCTCTCTCTCTCTCTCTCTCTCTCTCTCTCTCTCTCCTCTCTCTCTCTCTCCTCGCTCTCTCTTCTCGCATCTCTCTCTCCTCCTCCCTCTCCCTCTCATCTCTCTCTCTCTCTCTCTCTCTCTCTCTCTCTCTCTCTCTCTCTCTCTCTCTCTCTCTCTCTCTCTCTCTGATTCCTGACTGTGGATGGATGTGCCCAGATGTCTCAAGCTCCCTGTCACCACACCAGCCTTGCCATGATAGCTCAAGTCCTCAAACTGTTGCCCTTCTTTCCTTAAGATGCTCCAGAGTCAGATGTATCATCATAGCAATGAGAAAAGACACTAATCCACCTTGCCCCCTGACTGGTGGCACTATAGGCAGAAGCTGCCTTGCCTGGCTTGTAGTTCTAATGTTTTAAAGAACTGGATAAAGCTGAGACACTGCTGGCCTGTGTCTTCTAGCAACATCTGCCTCAAAACCAGGCAGAGTGTCTCAGAGGCTAAGTAAAGCTAAGTCGATGTCTCCAACCCCTATGATATAGGCCGTGCAACAAGTGGGGTGTCAACTTCAAAGTATGCCTTTCCCAAGGCATGGTCACCCACCATGCCATTGGAGCACCTTTCCCAAGGCCTATGCATCCCCTTGTGGCCTGTATGGCACATGCACAGACAGGGCGCAGCCCTCCCGCCTGTATTGGAGCTCTCCAGCTCCTTGTTAGTCATAATTTCACCTTACTGCCTGTACATCTGATTTTCTTTCATACATGGCTTTCACCTATTTAATTAGAGCCCTTATATACTTTTTTATATATATTTAAAGGGGAGAAACCACACTTTAACTGTACAATGTGCTAAAATTATACCTTCTAGAAAGACGTGGCTGCTTCCTGGCCATGAACTTTTGCGTTTATGAATTGCTAATTTGGTTAATGGGATCGTTCTGCTCTGAAATTTGCATCATGAAAATTACTAGCTTCGAAGAGTCCTCTGTGTATGGCGCAGTGTGCACGTTTTGTCGGAAAGGTCACATCTGACATCGTAAAACAGCGGGGCCCTTATGTAAAGGTAGCCATGTAAGAAATCAAGCAGGCCCATCGGCATAATGTCATAGTTAAGGAGGGGAGAAAAGATCTTTAAGTTAATTTTCATTCATATTGTTTATGTGTGTGCAAGCCGAGTTCTGTTCTGTAGGAATCCTTTCTCATGCCCAGCATGCTATTTGGTTCATCTGTGATCAGGGTGGGGGGGGCGGTTGGGGGAGACAAGAGTGACTGGAAAGGTTCTGAAACCGGTATTAGGGTGGGGGACAGGGGCTGAGAAGGCTGGAGTCGGTGAGAAGATGAATGGATGAAACAGCACCACTTTCTATATGGCAGTAGGCTCTAGGTGTGGCTAACCCAGATAGCAAGAAAGCATACTACCATTCCGATGTTATGGTGGGACCTGTCCCTGAGAACCCTTCACATGCTTTGGGGTTTGGAATCTGTTAAGAATGGGATCAGCCTCGAATTTCTTTCTTAGCTACTGCCCGCCTTATTTTTTGAGACACAGTCTCTGACTGTGCTGATTCAGCTAAGCTGGCTGGACAGCCAGTCTCAGGGAGCTTCCTGTCTCTGCCTCACTAAAGCTGGGACTGCAGGAGCAGGCGCCCCACAGGCAGATTTTTGAGTGGATACTGGGGACCAAACTCAGATGCTCCTGATTACATAGCAAGTACCTAACGGACCAACCGTGCCTCAGCATTCAAGGTTGTTTTTATTATTAATATTTTACTAGAATACAAAAGAATGGGTTTCATTTCATGTATGTGCATGTGTGTGTTGTGCATGTGCGTGTCTGCGTATGTGTGTGTGTGTTTGGTTCCTATTCACTCCTTACCTCCTACTGATCCCCTCCCTTCCCCAGACAGTCACCCTTCTGTTTTTGTCACTTGTGCTCCATTCTCCTTTCCTGTTGTGGGAGCCCCCTCCCTCTCTATCCCTTTAGACCTCTTCCTCCCTTTCATGGTCCACTTTCTATTACACATACACACACACACACACACACTTAAATCTAGACACAGCATAAGAGAGAGAGCATGCAATATTTGTCTTTCTGAGTCCACTTAACTAGCTAAACATAAAGGATTTTGATGCTGGGGAGATGATGAGCAAGGATCATCACTATCACAGGGTGGCCTGTCTTCATGCTTACACCAGCCACCACTCACCACGGGCCTGATCACGTGACTTAGAGGAAGTCTACTCTACTGTCTCCTCTGATGTCCTCTGGTTTTATCATCAGTGGACCACACCTGGCCTCCACCCAGTAAGTACTGTTGAGGTTTAGGGAGTGCCACCTGATGTGGAGATATACTGGACACTAAGGCAAGGGTGTAACAATCTTTCTTCCTTCCAGGGATCTCAAATGTTCTCACTGTGAACCCTGGGGGATTTTCCAGGCAAGAATGGCATTTCAGGAGGGTCTTGTCAAACAGGCACTGATCCCCAGGGCCGCACAGGAGCCTCTTGTCTGGGCTCTATCATACTGTCCTTTGGATGAGACACATCCTAGAAGAACTAAAAAGGAAGCCCAGGTGGGTGAGTGGGTGTCAACAGGTGCATAGGCCAAGTGACTGAGCTTGGGAGCAAACACTCCCCTGTCCCCTTGTCCCCTCTGGAGGCCACACAAGGCACCTGGCACCCAAGTCTTTCATCCAGTCCTGGGCAGCATACATGAAAACAGAACAGCATCAGAGGGAGAGAGACCTTTGTGCCAAGGAAAAAGAGAGGCCCCTCCCAGAAGCACACAGAGCCTCCCTCCCGCCTCCTTCCCTCCCCTGTAATTACCTCTAGTAAACTCCCCCATTCATGTGACTGCCAGCTTCAGTTCAACAGGGACTTGAGGCTGCCTGGCCCAGGAGGAGGTGGCTGGGTACATTCAGCTTTACAGGATCTCCAATTGGTGCACCTGACTGGGACACACACTTGCTTATGTGAAATTTTCATTTCAATCCCAGCCCTGAATTGTGCCATTTCCCAGCTACAGGCCTGACACTTGCTGTAGGCTTTTCATCTATTGGAGTCCACCCATACAAGTGTTACCTAATTAAAGTGTCACCATGTGACCAAACCTCTCTCTCTTTTAAGACACTCCAACCTGCACAGGTCTGGAGCTAAGGATTTCAATCTCCTCCAGTGGATAACTTTCATGTATTCCTGATCATTCACACAGCTGCTCAAAGGAAGATATGCATCTGCTATAAACAGGCCCAAGTCTGAGTAGCTACACAAATGAAGCATCCTTTATCTGCACTGGCAGCCTCCTTCTGCTGCTTGAGCAGGCAAAGGAATCAAAAGACCTCCTGACCAAAGCTCGAGGGGCGCTTGGAAGACTCCAGAGAACCAGGAGGAAAAACTCTGAGCTCCAAAGCTAGAAATGGCGCCCCACATCTGTAACGCCAGCATTTGGGAGGCTGAGAAGGGAGCATCATGAAATTAAGCCAGCAAGGTCCTGTTTCAAAAAAAAAAAAAAAAAAAAAAAGCCACCAGGGAGCAAAACAGCGAAGTCTCCCTACAAGAGACCCTCTAGGGCTTTCTAAGAGCCCGGACCACAGCCCTACAGACCTAGCTTCCAGCTCTGTTCTTGGTGGCATTGGTGCAGGACAAACACAAGCTGGTAAAGCCCATCGCACACTGCAAAAGTAATCATCACTGTGGCAGTCCACAGACAGAGAAAAGTTTATGGTAAACCCATGTGCAAGGCCGTCTGGGGAACTGGCTCTGCACAGCTCTGGACAGTGTCGAGTCCCCTTCTTCCCTACCACACTCCATCTTGCTGGTTTCTATGTTCAAGCATCCTCTCTGCTGCTGTGACAAAGTGCTCGGAACAAAAGCAACTTGTGTGGGAAAGGGCTTGTTTGGCTTCCACTTCCAGGTCACAGGCCACCCTTGAGGCAATTCGAGGCAGGAACTCAAGCAAGGGCTTGACACAGAGCCCGTGGAGAAACAGTGCTTTCTGACTGGCTCACAGGCTCATGCTTGCCTGGCTTCCTTATACTGCCTAAGACCTAGAGAACGGTGCTGCCCCCAGTTAGCTGGGACTTCGTTTATCCATTAGCAATCAAGACAGTGCCCCACAGATCAGGCCAGTCTGATCCAGGCAGTTCCCCATTTGAGATTCTCTTCTCAGAGGGTTCCATTGCTCTGTCGACTGGACCGTCAAAGCTAACTAGGAGACTGTGACACTTAGCCTATGGACATGAAGCATGCACACACACACACACACACACACACACACACACACACACACACCCCGCCCCATGAGCCACACATAAGTCTGTGGGTGTGTGACACGCCCTCAGGTGGGGAGCTTACATGGCTCCTTCTTAGAAGGAGTCTCCAGGGTCTATGGCATAAATTGTGTCCTCAGGAGTTTGGTAGCACCAGGACCCTATGTGGTCCACTCTAGGATAAAGCCTTGCTGTTCAAGTTCATGGAAGGTCACAGCTCACACATCTCCCTCCCCACCCCTTGTCCCATGGCTCTTCCTATCCAGCACAGTGTCATATGTCAGTACCTTGAAACACTGGAATCCACTCCCTATCAGATCCAGTGCCACAGCACCCTTTTCTGACTCAGCCCAGAACAGAACCCAACCAGCGACAGCACACACATAACAACAAGCGTGTGTGTGCACGTGTGTGTACATGTGCATGTGCCAGCATCTGGCTGTGTGTGCACATATATGTGGGCATGTGTACGGTCAGATGATCTCTCTATATATTCTGCTTCCCCATAAGTTGGGGCCAAGGGGGAAAACTGCAGCTGTCCCAGTTGCTTGTTGACAACTTGACACAACCAAAAGCCATTAATGAACAGGAAATCTCAGTTGAGGGACTTCCCGGATCAGATTAGCCTTTGTCTGTGTCTGGGAAACTTTCGTGATGGCCGATCAATGTGTGAGGGCCCAGTCCACTGTGCTCTTCCTGGGCAGCCGGTCCTAGATTGTGTGAGGAAATCTAGCTGAGAGTGAGCTAGTGAGAGAGGCAGCAAGCAGAATTCCTGTGTGGTTTCTGGCTTCCACTCCTGGTTTCACTCCAACTATGGTGTTCTTCCATGGTAGACTACCGAGTGTGTAAGCTTAAATAAACCATTTCCTCCCCATGCTGGTTTTTGGAGATAGCGTTTATCGCAGCAACAGACAGCAAGCTAGAATAGCACTCTTGGTTCTTGCGGCTTCCTGGATGCCTCCACGGTGAGCAGCCTTCAAGTGAGCCCAACCTTGTCAAGCACAGCTGAGAAGTGGCCATCTCTCCCCATCGGACACCTCAGATGCCTCTGCTATGTTCCTCCTTATCGATAGAATTCCCTCCATAGGGAAGAAGTAAGTCAAAGTCTACCCATCCTCTCCAGCGCCCCATGGCAAACCAAAGGCACTGTTTGGTAAAAGTTCACAATGGGGAGCCAATAAACTGATTGGACTTCCTTACATAGCCAAAGTGAGAGGTTATTTACAGGGTGTAGGTACCCATCCCCCAGACATCTGCACCTGGAGAGTCTTACTCATCCCCAATGAGGGCTTCCCCTACAAGCACAAAGATGGAGCTTCTACTCTAGTCTTCCCTGGTCTCTAAATACTCTAGCCCCTCCCCTAGGCCATATGCAGCTGCAGCCTTGACAGGTTATGGAAAGCCATTGGGTACTCAGGAGAGAACCTCCTGGCCTAGCCGCTGCCTCTGTGTGGTGGTGTTAACTATCAGGCGGCCACACATGGATGACCTTGCAAGATGATGGTTGCTTGGCTTGGATGACAATCACTCATGACACTCCTCCCTCTTCTTTGCTGAGCTGTACGGGCTGCAGAGGGCAGCCCATGAATCCCTTTCAAAAAGGCTGAGCACCCATAGGGATGGGGAGAAGGCAAAGGCTCTGTGCAGAGCAGAGGAATAACACTTCCTCCATTTGGCCACAACATTGTGTGTTAGCAGAAAATCGCTTGTAGCCGGGGCGGGAGACAGAGATCTGTCTCTGCCAGGCCTCTCTCTCCTCAGCTAGAGCATGTGGCAAGAACCAATCCAGACCCCATGGGCTACAGTAGTGGGTTACATAAGCACATGTGCTCACACCTAACACTGTACACAGGAACAGAGACTCCTCTGAAACTTCATCTTATTTCTCCAGTTGCCAGAAAAGGAGCTCCCACGTGCGGAGACTATTATGGTTTGGGTGTGAATTTTCCATGTGTGTGAGCACTTGGTCCACAGCTGCTGACCTTGTTAGGGAAGGTTTAACCCTTTTGGATCTCTGGGTCCAGGCTTTGAAGTCTTATACGCCAGCATAACTTCCTGATCGCTTTCTAACTTCCGCTTACAGATCCAGTGTAAACATGATGTGAACGTGATGGAGACCTGTGGCCTCCGTTCCTGTCACCACCATGATGGACTGGTTCCCCAAGCTGTAAGTCACAGTAAGCTCTTCCTTCCTAATTTGCTTCATGTCACATTATTTTACCACAGCACCTGGAAACATAACTGACTCAGGAATAGAGCTGTCCTCTGTGCCCAAAGGACAGAACTGCTACGGCTCTCTATGTCTTAAAGGGACCATGATGCACAGACAAGCACCTGGGCACTGCCTCAAAAGGCTCAGCATTTCTCTAACAGTGCCAGGCCCTACAGAGGACTAGACATGGCCACAGCTCAGGGGTAGAAGGTCCCCAGAGGCAAGTTATTCTCTATCTATTCTGCTCTACAGCTCCAGGGCTATGTGCCGGGAGATCCTACATTCTTTATTGTCCATCTTCCAAAGGCCATTCCTCATGCATTCCCACAGTGAACCACTGAGGTGACCAGAAACGGAGAGGGGCTGGATGGTGTCAAAGCCACTTACAATGTGAGCCACAGATGAGCTACTTGCTGAAAGCACCCTGAATGGAAAATAATAAAAGGCAAGTTTACTGAGCACACACAAGGTCCTCTTCACAGCAGGAACATGCCATCACATACTGTGTAGACCTGAGCTCATGAGTGTCCCTGTGAGAAGCAGTGGCACTGAGGACAGAACCCAGGACTCACTCTATAACCTAGACAAGCCTTAAATCTGCAATCCTCCTGAGTAGCTGGGACATCAGGTCTGAACTGCCAGGCCTGGATTAACTTTTCTGAGGCTCTATGTCATTCATTCATACTTTCGGGGTGACTAGAGAAAAGAGTTGGGTAGCAATAGGCCTCCCCACTGCCAAATCTAACCATGAATACAATCTCCCCTCCTCCCCCACCCCCACTACTAAGGCATAGTTGATTTACATAAGGGCTGGGGGCAGTGCCTTCACTAAACTGCCACCTTGGATTATGACCTAGGGCCTAACTGAGGGAGAGTCTCTGAAAGCCCAATGCATGTTGGCTTGCTTTTTTTTTTTCTCAGCAGCATGTCAGCTGGGTCCCAGTGTGATGGCTTATTTAAAATATCAGGGAGAAATAAAATTCACTGTGAAATTAGTTGTCGGCAGCTTAGAAACTACTAATGATGCAGAGATAATAGGGGATTTGCAGCAAATGCTGATGCTGAGCTATGATTAGTGAACACAGCTTTACCCCCTGGATGCCCAGGACCCCAAGCTTCCACAGCAAGAGATATACATATGCATCAGCTGGTACACTTGCAGATCCTGCTCCAAGGGCAGCAGGCTCAGGGCCTCCTGGTCAGAGGCTCGGGGCTTGGCTCTGATTTGCACAAATGATTAATCTGTGGGTTTTGAGAATGACAAATGTTTACTTCACCAGTCTAGGAGAAACCAAAGACTGGTCCTAAATCAAATTCCCTTTTGAAAACAAAAACAAGATTTGAGGATATAGTAAAGTGTTTGCCTCACAAGCCTCAGGAGCTGAATTTATATCCTCAGCACCCGTGCAAAAAAAAAAAAAAAAAAAAAAAAAAAAAAAAAGCTGGGTATGCCTGTCTACAGGGATAAAGATAAAACAGATGGAGCAGAGATTGAGGGAATGCCAAACCAATGCCTGGCCCAACCCAAGTCCCACCCCATGGAAGAGAGCCAACTCCTGACACTATTAATGATACTCTGCTATGCTTGCAGACAGGAGCCTATCAGACTTGTCCTCTGAGAGGCTCCACCCAAATATTGGACAGACATTGGGCAAAGCATAGGGAGTCTGGTGGAAATGTGGGAGAAAGGATAAAAGGACATAGAGATGACAAGAGAGCTCCACAAGAAGACCAACAAAGTCAACTAACCAGGACCCAGAGGGGCCTTGTGGAGTCTGAAGCACCAACCAAGGACCATGCATGGACTAGACCTAGGTCCTCTACATAGATGTATCCAATTGGCAGCTCAGGCTTCATGTAGGTCCACTAATAAGGGGAGCGGGGCTGTCTCTGACATGGACTCTGTTGCCTGTTCTTCTATCACTTCCTCCTGACGGGACGGACGGCCTTGCCTGGCCACAGGGAAAGAGGATGAACTCAATCCTGATGCGACTTGATGATCTGGGGGGTTAGGAGGGCTCCTCTTTTCTAAGTAATAGGAGAGGGGGGAGGGAGGGGGGGACTGGGAGAAGAGGGAGGGGACCTATGACTGCGATGCAAAGTGAATGAATAAATAAATAATTAATTTCAAAAGGAAAAAAAGGCTGGGTTTGACATTACATGCCTGTCACCCCAGTGCTGGGGAGGTAATGACAATGGATCCCTGGCGATCACTGTCCAGACAGTCCAGTTTAGTCACAGAGCTCCAGGTTCAGTGACTGGCCCCGTCTGAAAAAAGTAGGGTGGACAGCAATCAGGGAAGACACCTGATGTCAACTCTGACCCTACAAACACACACACCCCCCCACACACACAACACATATAAACACATACATACAGATATACACACATACATAATATACATCCAGACTCACACACATACACACACACACACACACACACACACACACACACACACACCAAAAAAAAAAAGAGAGAGAGAGAGGGAGGGAACCTAGAAACTAACAGGAACAGAGCTGGAAAGGACCTCACCTCTAATCTTATCCCCAGCCAAGACATCCTCAGACATCTCTTACAAGGACCCATCAGGACCCATCAAGAGGCTGCCCACAGCTTTGCCTGCATGTAGACAATAAATGGAAGCTGGTTCTGTGAGTGAAATCTCCTGTTAGCAAATTATTAAATTATTTCCTCCCTCACTTTTATTAGTTGAGAACTTTGTACAGTGTATTTGAGCACACTCAACCCCTCTCCCAGCCCCTCTTCCCTGCCGTAGTAGCTTGAATGAGAAATGCCCCCAGTAGGCTTGGCTGTTTGAACACGGGGCCCCCAATTAACGTCCCGCTTTGGTGATGCTATGGAACCTCAGGGAGGTCCAGTCTTGTTGGAGGTGGGCTTAGAGAGGCAATGGCCTCCCCCAGCTTCCAGTTTGCACTCTCTGCTTGTTTTCACAGTGGAAGATATCTCTCAGCTCTCAGCTCCTGCTCCACACCTTCCACTTGCTTCCCTGACTTCACGGAGTCATGATGGACTGTTATCCCTCAGGAATGGTAGGCCAAAATAAACTCTTTCTTCCACAAGCCGCTTTTGGTTATGGTGTTTTATCACAACACAGAAAATCACACACCCACCCATCCAACTGTGTCTTCTCTATCCTTTTTTAAACCCATGAAGTTCAGCTGGTATGTTTTTGAGTGTGTGGCTTTCCGTTGAAGGGGTGTGGCCAACTCACCAAAGGCCACACCCTTAGAAAATGATTTTTCTCTCTCCCAGCAGCTTTCAATTACCAATAACTCCTTAGCTAAAGTCAGGGCACTGTGCCCACCTAACCAATCTCTGGCTTAAGATTTGTGCAGGTTGTGTGCGTGCTGTCACACCACTCCGAGTTCATATGTGCACCCACCCTGCTGTGTCTAAAAACCACCATTGCCATAGTCACTCACCACCGCTAGTTCCTACAATCCTTCTGCCCCCTCATCTACAATAATCCCTTAGTGTTGAGAGGAGGAATGTGATGCAAATGCCCCCTTTAGGGATAAGCATTCCTTGGTCTCTTGTTAGCTGTGCCTTGGCAAGTTGTGACTTTCTGTGTTAACCACCATCTACTAGGACAAGAAAACTTCTGAATGAGGGTCTACAGACACACTAACCTATGAATACAATGACAACTCCAAAATTGTTATAATAATGTGCTCATTTAGCAGAGTGACAGTACTAGTTTCTCCCAGGGGGCCTGCCTACCTACGACCTCTCAACTCCAGGTTTTTTTTACCCTGATATCAGTGTCAGGTGTGGGTTTCAACTTGCAAAGCAGGCCATATAATCACATCAGAAAATGGTGAGTTACTCCTGTGACATCTGTGCCACTATTGCACCAGTGGGCATGTGGAGGCCAGAGGTCAACCCTGCCTAATTTGCCCTCCAAAACCCTATTTGGAAACCTCCTATCCGTGATCTATAAAAGCCTTGTTTTCCTCATGGCCAAGGCTGGCCTCTCAAACCCTGACTTAGGGAAAGCCAGCGCACGTACATGAATTCTAAAAAGTGTGCTTTAATTAATTTGGCCATGATGATTTGGGTCAGTGTTCTTTCCCCTCAAACCTTTAGAATGATCAACAGAACATCTCACATTATTTAATGCTACAAACCCACAGAACTGGGTCTTGTCCAGGCAAGATCCACTCCTTACTGTGCACACACATGTGCAACACCAGGTTCGCCTTAGCACCAAGGTACGCCATTTGACCATATTACGGTCTGCATGTTCTGGCAAAGAAGGAAGCACATGCAAATGGTGTGAGAATCAGTGACAAGTCACCTGCATAAGAAGATACCAGAAAGTCTGAGGTTGACACATCCATTTACATGAAAGACCAATCACTATGGGATGCGTATTTCATTCCTTCACCTTTGTCACTCAAAGCCAGAAGGCCCAGCTCTGCAGAGTCCCTGCAATCTCCAGCCCTATTTTCACTCTCTTTATAGTTCTCAGATTAACTCTTTTTGGGATGGAGGCTGCCAGGCATTTTAAATATATACCACGGTTCTGCTGCCTGGAGAGAGCCCTTCAGAGCCAGACGAGCTAGGAAAATGCACACTCCCACCGTGCCCAAAATATATGTACAAGCCATGCCCAGAATGTCGATTATTTAGTCTATGTACACGGTGAGGTTGATATCATAGAGACTTTTGTCCAAGGGCTGCTCACCCAACCAAACAGTCCTCTTCTTTAAAATGAGAGGAAACTACACAAGAGTCAGGAATCATTGCTGGTCAGTTGTTTCTTCAGAGAGATAAGAAGGAGTCGGGGCTCAGTGATGGGCTGGGGCCATTACAGTTCAGGATGCCTGATACATTCCCCCCTGTCTTCTTTATTCTAACAGCAGACTGTGGGGTGTCCTGACCACACAGATGATCATGTGACTCATCCTTGAGCAATCACTATAAACACAGTGATTGGTGGAGAAGTGGGTGAAGGATCCAAAGAGGGCCTATCAGGATCTATTCTGGGATACATTTGTGAACACAAGTAAAAGGTTCTCAGCACTGAAGAGATGGCCGCATCCATACAGTGCTTCTCTTCTAAGCAGAAAGACCTAACTCCAAGCCCAATGGTCCATGTAAAAGAAGCCAGGCATAGTGGCAAACACTATGTAATCCCAGCATGTGGGACACATAGCCAGGCATATGTGGGGGCTCCTTAGCCAGCTAGCCCAGCCTACTTGGTGAATTCCAGGCCAGTGAGAGAGACTGTCTCAAAAACCTAAGGCAGATGACATGAAGAATAGCACCTGCCTCCACATACATGCACACTCATGTACATGTGCACCCAGACACACATAAACACATACATCGCTCAACATATGAGATTATAATGCCAAGAAACCTGCTTCCTCTGGCATCTACACTGTCTGGGTAGAATCTGAAAAATGGAGCCAATCAGAAACAAGAGCTAACCAAGTGCATACTGGTAGCCCTGCCTCCCAGCTCCCTAATCTGCAAAGCTCACCTTTCCCTTCTGAGTGACCCATGATCCTTTGCAACTCTGTAACCTAACAGCTTCCCTTGGCTTGACTAATCTGAAGTCCTTGCTGTCACTGAAGGCATCCTGGCTTGCACTGGCTGCGATCCAGAAAGAACAGATATGTATCTTTAATCACACTTAGCTGTTCGATAGGATATGTTTAGCATTTTGTACAAGTTCCTTAATTTTGTGTTTCTCCCTTTGCTGCTTAAAATGATTAATTAGCTTCAACTTAAAACGGATCCAATTAAAGTCAGATAGTCCCTATTTTTGTCTCACTTGTATCCAAGACCCTTGCTTTTCATCACTTGTATCAGGAATTTAATTTGCCCGTATTCCCCTCTTTATAAAATATTAAGGGAGAAAGTGAAATAAAATGGTCCAGTAATTGCTTGAGCATTGCAGTGAGGACAAGATTACAGGCTTCGCCAAAATTGAGCCAGTAGCTGGCAGGCAAAACCAGCGTGCAATCACCCAGTGTCAATTTGCCAACTAATGTATATTAAGTCTGAATTTGTTCTGTTCAAGGAAGTGACTATCTATAAGACATAAAGAACAAGGGTGGTTTGGAGGCGAGGCCTCAGAAACTGCAACCGAGGTTGCTCATCTCAGTTCCTAGAGCAGCAGATGGGACACATCCATGGCACCCAAAGGCAGGTTTGCATCTGGTAAGAAACTGGCCATTAAAAAACAGTGCATCCATCTATGTTCTTGGGGTGAGAAAAGATGCCCAAATGTATGGTTCCAGGGAAAAGAAACTAACACAGATATGAAGGGTCATTAAGAATGCAAGCCTGTGGCCAGGCGTGGTGGCGCACGCCTTTAATCCCAGCACTCGGGAGGCAGAGGCAGGTGGATTGCTGTGAGTTTGAGGCCAACTTGGTCTACAAAGGGAGTCCAGGACAGGCAAGGTTACACAGAAAAACCCTGTCTCAGGGAGGGTCCGGGGAGATGTTCAGTCTGTCAAGTGTTGGCAGTACAAGCATGAGGACCTGAGTTCAATGCCCTAGGATGTGTAGATGAGTGCACGCACACACGCACACTCGCACACACACTCATGCACATGCACTCACAACTCATGCACACTCCCGCTCACACATGCACACATTCAAACACTCATGCACACTCATGCACATTCATACACACACACACACACATGCATACATGCAGGCACAAACAGAGACAGTAAGAGAGCACAGTGAAATAGAGAACAGCAGCTGGTAGACAGCATCAGATGCTCACAGCATCCAGGCAAGATGACTGGAGCCGCCCAACTGAAAAGGTGAGCAAAAGGGTAACATCTTCAAACCAGGAGCTTACAACACCCAGCAGAAACCAGCAAGGGAAGTTCCCACTGAGGCAGTCAGCTGACGTTCCTGACTGGGCGTCCTGGCCAGACACTGGCTGCTGCCCTCGTCACTGACCTGTTCCTCAGGGGTCACTATGTCTATTGCCGGAAATGAAAATTCACCCAGGTTCTCAAAAAGGAGACTCGCCCAGGTGATGCTCAACTTCCTTTCACCAGGCTACTTCATCCAAAAATATGCAGAACCTGGGTACAAAGCATGGAGAGGGGTAATGATCAGGAGCTCCTGCTCTAGGAGGTGAGAAACATGAAAGAACAGCAGAGCATATAATACAAGTGACACTGACAAAAGTCAAGAGCTGAAGAAAGAGGGGGCTGGCAAGATGGCTCCGCATGTAAAGGCATTAGCCGCCAAATCAGCTGACAATCTGAGTCCACTCTGTGGGACCTATGTGGTTGAAGGGGAGAACCAACTCCCGGAAGTTGCCTTCTGGCCTGCACACACCTATTGTGGCACCTTTACACACGGAGCCATCTCGCCAGCCCGCTCTTCCTTCGGCTTTTGTCTTTTGTTACATTATAGCTTACACTGCGTGCACTCTATAAACCTCACTCTGTAGTCCAGGCTGGCTACAGACTCAGAGATCCTCCTGCCTCAGACACCCAAGTGCTAAAGTTACAAGTGTGACGCACGTGTCTGGCTTACCAGTCTTCTTCTCTTTCTGTTCCCTTTCTCCTTTGCTTAAAACACGGGTGCAGTGTGCCCAAGTGCTCATGGCCACGGTTTTGGAAGCCGGCTTGGCCATTTGTCATGGGCAGCTCTAGACAAAAGTGTGACCTTTCCAAGCAAAATAGCCCCACCTCCCTCTTTTCCCCATCTTAAATGTCAAGTAGTGCCATTCTGCTACTATTTTTTTAAACAGGTGTAGAAAAATAACATCAAGAACTAACTTTAAAAAAACACATTTAGTCATTAAACATCAACAACAACAAAAATGCCTCTAAAGTTCAAGTGACCCCCTCTCTGTAATGATTCCTTTGTCTGTGTGTCTTATTCTTCTTCTGTCTTTCCTCTGACAACTAATGGGACAAGGCAAGAGTTAGGGGCTGGTCCCTAGATCCTGTCTGAGCTTATGTGACAGCCTGTGACTTGTATCAGAATAGAAAACTCAGTATAGATAGGTTTTCCTGGAGACACAGCTTAACAAGGATGGAGACTAGGTCCTACTCATGAGGAACGCCACATGTGCCATCGGTCAGTGTGCTGAGAATCCTGAGGACACTACATATAAATCACAGTTGTGGGTCATGAATATTGCTCACTGGTTAAAGGTGCTGCCATCAAGGCTAATGGCCTCTGTTCAATCCCTGGGACCCAATGCAAAGAAAAAGTCAACTTCAAATTGTTCTTTGACCTCTACATATGTTCCATGACATATGAACACACACACTACATAAATAAAAAATATAAATACACCCTTCCTTAAATGGTTTTTTGTTAAGCATGTGATCACAACAACAGCAAAAGTATTACGTATAAACCAGGCATGGTAACACATGACTGTAAGCCCAGCACTAGGTGGTGGGCAGAGACAAGCATATCTCCATGAGTTTGAGGCCAGCTTGGTCTACAAAGGCCAGAACATCCAAGGCTACACAAAGAAATCTTATCTTGAAAGCAACAAAGAAAAATGTATTAAGTATAAATGAATAGGGCAGGCTGGGATGGATCCTTATTAGCCTCCTGCAATGCAGATCCCCCAGGACTTAGGGAGACTCACCCTGCAGCTATATGAGAAAGGCATGGTGTTGGCTGTTGAGGCAGAGCTTGGTCATTAGTCACTCCTGGCACCTTCTTATGACCTCATCTTTCACGCTCTTCCACCTTACCAGGACTTAAAGTAAAGAACCAAGGCCGTAACCCAGCTCTAGTCTCAGTGAGTTCGAGTACCCCTTCTTCACCTTCTCCAACAAGCTCACATCTCAAACTCTCAGTCCCCCACTGTGGTTGGGGTCTCTGGAGTCTTCAGGAGGTAGTGTCTGGTAGCTAGATCACTAGGGGTGGGACCTGGAAGGATTGACTGACTGGCTTGGGTTTGATTCAGGCCTGAAGCTCTCTGTCTCTTCATCTGCACCCTGTGAACATGTCTCTGCCATTTGCTTCCACCACTGTGTCTTCCTCATCACGGCCAACTTAAACAATGAGCATAATTAACCCTCCCCTCCCCAGGCTGCTTCTGGTGTCTTGTCACAGAGGTCTTGGCTTGGGCGCTTCTGTTGGAATTGAGAACTGGCTTTGGTATCCGCACAAGGAGGCTCTGACTACAGCCCTGACCCTCACCTGGACTAGCGTCTCTCTCTTATGCCCATTCTTTTATAACTGAGCTTTCTGGCCCTTCAGTGGTCATGGATGTCTCTTTGTAGAGTGGTTTTGAGTCTATAGAGACCGTATCTTAGTGACTTTCCTATTGCTATGACAAACCGCCATGACCAACTGACAAACGAAAGCATTTAATTGGGGGGGGGGGATCATAGAAAAGGGTTAGAGTCCACGGCCATCATAGTGGGGAGCATGGCAGTAGACAGGCTGGCATGGTGCTGGAGCAGCAACTGAGAAGAGTGCTCGTATCTGACTCACAAGATCTAGGAAGAGAGAGCTGGCTGAGAACAGCGGTAAGCTTTTGAAATCTCAAGGCCCACGCCCAGTGTCGTGCCTCCTCCTACAAAGCCAAGCCTCTTACTCCTTCAGAAACATTTCCACCACCTGGAAGCCAAGAATCCAGATCTCTTCTGAGAATTTTCAGCTAACATCCAGGAGGGCGGCTGACACCACAGCAGCCCTCCACAGGAGACGCAGCTCTGGGAGTCGTGGCGAGGGCTATTCTACCTGCTTGAGGCATTCATTCTGGCTGACAAGAATGAACACTCGACAAGTGTGTAAAAGATTAGTAGGGCCCACATGAATCTTAACACTCAGAAAACTGCTTTTACTCAGTATTTGGGGGTCTATAATCCTCTCCTAGAGCTTGGCAAGCAGAAACCCTGACTTGGGATCAACAGCTGTAACAGCAAGGTCTCCCCTGTCACTTTGCCAGTTCTCTTTGATGACGGTGCTTGTGCATGGGGGTGGGACTCTACTCCCATGGAGGACAAAAACTGAACATGAACTCCAGGGGATCCAAGGCTTTAGACGCAGGAACATCCATAGGGTGATGATCCTGCTGAGCAGAACTAGAGGGTTCTATTTGTTGTCAGACCAAGTCAATGAAACCCAAACGCTATCAACAGGTCCTTTCCCCTAGAACTTAGAACTCCCGTCTCACTGGAGCCCCAGTAGGCACGTGCCTGGGCCCAGAGGGGCCAGTAATGAAGAAAAGTAAAACAAAGGGAAAGTGACATTCAGCCTATGACAGTGGGTATCACAAATAAGGGCAACTCACCAAGTGTGCCCATTCCCTAGGCCTGCGTCCCTAACCTCTTTCTCTCACCACTGCACTGCACTGCAGCATCAGCATGCACACTGAAGGCCTCTGAGCCAGGCCTGCATCCCTTAGCTCCTTCAATCACCACTGCACTGCCCTGCAGCATCAGCATGCACACTGAAGGCCACTGGGCCAGGCCTGCATCCCTCAGCGCCTTCTCTCACCACTGCACTGCCCTGCAGCATCAGCATGCACACTGAAGGCCCCACTGAGCCAGGCCTGCATCCCTCAGCTCCTTCAATCACCACTGCACTGCCCTGCAGCATCAGCATGCACACTGAAGGCCACTGGGCCAGGCCTGCATCCCTCAGCACCTTCTCTCACCACTGCACTGCACTGCAGCATCAGCATGCACACTGAAGGCCACTGGGCCAGGCCTGCCTCCCTTAGTGCCTTCTCTGACCACTGGATTGCACTGTAGCAGCAGGCACACTGAGGGCCACTCCCTGCTGTGACACTGAGGCCCTGTAAAGTTCCTAACAGCCGACAGCATTGGGCGGCTGAGGCAGAAAGACCATCCCTCTTCTTATACCGTTTTACTTGCTACTCAAAATGCATGGATTCCTTACAATATTCAGAAAGCCTTGATAATACCTAAGGCTGTTACAATGCCCAAAATTACAGGGTTTTTTTTTTCTACATCTTTCATGTTTTAACTCTGTGCCTTACTTTGGGAATATTAATCACCCCCCTCTTCTGACAGGACTGTGTAACCAGGTCGACCTCAAACTCACTGTGCAGCAGAGGATGATCATGAACTCATCTTCCTCTTCCATCTCCCGAGGGCTCTGACCACAGGCATGAGTCGCCTCCTGCTGCTAGGGAGCTGGGGGAGGGAGCCCATGGTCTAACACGATAGACAAGCATTCTACAAACTCAGCCGCACGCCGTATCCCTTCACTCCCCTCTTAACAACATTGTTATTTATGGCATTTTCCTTCCCTTTGGAAAATTTGGAATTTTTATCAAAATAGCTATTTTGTGATCTATTGCTTTGTGCTCAAAGCTCTAGCTTTTCTGACCTTTATAAATGATTATTTTTCCTTTTGTGTGAGAGAGAGAGGCGTTTGTACGCACCCACATCCACACACACGTGCGCACGTGCACACACACACACACACACACACACACACACACACACACACACACTGAAAATACTCTTTGAAGGGGGTACTGGAGAGACGGCTCATCAGTTAAAGGGATTTGCTGCTCTTGCAGAAAGCTTGAATTTGGTTCTAGGCACCCACAGCTGTTGACTCACAACCATGCACAACTCCAGCTTCAGGGGAATCTAACGCCTCCTTGTGGTCTCCATGGGCACCTACACTCACATTGCACAAGCGTTTGCACACACACATACATATACACAAATTAAAAAAAAAAAGGAAAATAAATTTTTAAAAAAGTAAGAGACGTAGCATGTCAATCAAGTGTCCCCGGAAGGCCCGCCCATGTGTTAAGGCTTTGACCCCTGCCTTCAGGAGGTATATCTTACTGATGGAGTTATGAAAGGGACACTAAGTCCTCAGCCGCTCATGTCCCTCTCTCTGCTTCCTGACCCCCATGAGGTGCAGGTCTCCTCTCTCACACATGCCTCCCAAACAACACAACAGGGCCACGTGACCAGGCTGACACTCCTGAAACAGTGAGCAGAGATCACCCTCTCTCCTTTCACAATGGGAATCTCTGCTGTGCTGTCACTGTGACAGAAGTTAACCCACAGGTGGGGTACAGAACCTGCCTTGCTTTTGCAGTTGCCATCACCTCTCTGTTATGTTTATTTGTTTACTAAGCCTGACACACCAATTGGGTGAGAAAATATCACAAGGAAAATGGCATTCTGGTGCCATTGTGTGGGCTAGGACAGGATCAATTTCAATTCAAATTATTAAAATTACACAGCCGTGAAGCTGAACTTACAAAAGAAAAAAAAACCCTAAATTATTTCTAATAGCAGAATTTTTCGGCATCTTAATTTCAGTAAAAGAAAAGGTTTAAATAGATTTGAGGGCTTAAATACTTCTGAGGGAAGTGGAGACAGCAAAGCCGGCATGTCTAATTCACCTAAAAGTAATTAACCAAAAGTAAGTTAGATCATTATTCCCTCCAAGATCAGTGTTTTAAGGGGAGCTGATTTATCTGAACTGATTGGGGCTTTCAATCCCAGCAGAAATGGAGGCGCTTGCTTGTTAAGGGAACACAGAAGCAAAGCCCAATTAGGCAGAAGCCTTTCTTATGGGGAAAAAAAAAAGCAAGATAAAATGAATGCTCACATGTGCTCAAAAGGACATCCAGGAAAGCAAAACAGGGTCTTGTTGTGGTTGCTGCTGCTGCTGCTGCTGCTGCTGCTGCCTCTAATTCAAACCTCAGTCTAGGTCCCAAGAGAGCAATCATGAGAGAGAAGAGGACATGTTTCTAGCTTGGCCAGGAAGTGTAATCAGCTCTTCACAGTTTGGGGGTTCATGAGAACACATGAACACACTGGCCATCTGGCTCTTGCAGGGGTCAGGATCTATCATGAGCCCCACAGATTTCTAAGGCTACATGTTGAATTCCCCAGCCTGGGGCCGATTCTAAAGACAAGAGTACTCAGCCATGCGAGCATGAGGCATGAATATGGTCCTTGCAATCCACATCTGAAAAGCCATGTGTAGTCCCAGCACTGGGGAGATGGAGACAGTGGACTTGACGGCCAACAGCCTACTCCTACTCTAGGCCACCTGTTTTAAAATCTAGAATGGACACCATTAGTTCCCAGAGTCTGTCCCTATAGAGGGAATCAATCTCCCATGCATCCTCCAACCAAGCTCCTAGAGTGGGTTAAGGCACTGGGGGTGCAAGAGGCAGTAGAAGTATCTTCCTGAGTTACGACCTCACATCCCATCTGGACCCTTCCACTAAACTCAGAGCCCCCTCCCCAGGCATCCCTTCTCTCTAGGCACACAGACCCCCTCCTATCTAAGCTCAGATGCCCTTTCCCTCTAAAATTCTAGAGTATGGACGGACAGCTCAGCAGGTAAAGAGTGCTTACTGCTCAGGTGAGGACCCAGGTTTGGTTCCCACAGCCTGCACGGCACCTTACAACCTCGTCCTGTAGTGCCAGTTCCACAGGACCAGGCACCTTCTTCTGGTCTCTGTGGGCGCCTCATGCACATGATGCACATAAACGCACCCAGGTGCACACACATACACATAAATTTGAAAATAATGTACCATCAAAGGGAACGTCCCTTGTACTGTGGATAGCTGTAGAATCTCCCACCCCAGCTGTCCCTGCTGCGGGTGGCCAGCGCTGACAGCCAGTGCTTCACCTACGTCCATCCACGCATATCATTCTCTCTCAAACTTGAACTAAGTCTTTATTTCTTTTTTTATTAATTTATTCACATTATATCTCAATTGTTACCCCATCCCTTGTATCCTCCCATTCCTCCCCAGCCCCACTTTCCCCTTACTCCCCTCCCTATGACTGTGACTGAGGGGGACCTCCTCCCCCTGTATATGCTCATAGGGTATCAAGTCTCTTCTTGGTAGCCTGCTGTCCTTCCTCTGAGTGCCACCAGGTCTCCCCCTCCAGGGGACGTGGTCAAATATGAGGCACCAGAGTACATGTGAAAGTCATACCCCACTCTCCATTCAACTGTCGAGAATGTTCTGTTCATTGGCTAGATCTGTGTAAGGGTTCAAAGTTTACTGCACGTATTGTCCTTGTCTGGTGCCATAGTTTGAGCAGGACCCCTGGGCCCTGATCTACCCATCATAATGTTCTTCTTGTAGGTTTCTAGGACCCTCTGGATCCTTCTATTTCCCCCATTCTCCCATGCTTCATATATATATACAGTTTTATATATACATGTGTGTGAGAGTGTGGTGTATGTGGTGTGTGTGTGTGTGTGTGTGTGTGTGTGTGTGTGTGTGTGTGTGTGTGTAAAACAGAGGAAAACTTCAGGATTATGTTCTCTCTCCACCACATGGGTCCAAGGGATTGAACTCAGGTCTTGGTGACAACATAGCCATCTAGGCTGAATATTTATTTTTTAAAACAGAAGCCAGGTGTGGTGGTGCACACCTGTAATCCCAGCACTCAAGGAGACAGAATTAGGCAGATCTTTGCGAGTTAGAGGCCAGCCTGGTCTACAAAGTGAGTCCAGAGCAGTCAAAGCTGAACAGAGAAACCCTGTCTCAAAAAAACAAAAACAAAGAAAGGACAGTATCTGAGGTTTTCCCCATGGGCATCTATGTGCCCTTGCATACATATGTGCCCACATAAACACATAGGTGCACACACGCATGCTCACCTGTAGAAGGAAGCTCTTGTGTATAGTATGGGTGAAACACTTGTCAGTTTAAAAAAATCCTATGGCCCATAGCTGAGGCAAGAAATAGGTGGGACATCTAGCAGGCACACGGGATTCTAAGATAGAACCAGGCATGTGAAATTACAGCTAGCAAGGTATGAAGAAGACAGATGCATGGTGCCTGAGCTCAGGTAACCAGCCACACAGCAGAATGTAGATTCTTATAGTGGGTTATTTTAAGCTATCAGCTAGTCAGAGAAGGGTCTAGCTATACTGACCTAGATATTTGTATAATATTTAATGAGTCTCATGAGTCATTATTCTGGGAGCTTGGGAAAGGGAAGGAAAAAAAAAACCCAGCTAGTATACCCACCTAAACACCTGTGTGTACCCAGCGCATGCATGCACGCACGCGCACACACACACACACACACACACACACACACACACACACACACACGATGTTAGACTAACACTGCTCTTATCAGAAGAAGAAAGGAGACCATGTGGACACACAGCAGGACATTAGTCGTGGTTAAACCAAGGACAGTGGCCACCACAGAACCAGCCCTGCCAACCCTTGAAGCCCAGAATGAGAGACTTCCGCATTTACGGACAGTGACGCATGGCCACTGTGGCTAGACTGGACCAAGGTGAGGTCTCAACTAGCCCTCGGCGTCTCCTGCTTCTCTTCCCCTTGCACCGTGGCCCCAGAAGATCTGGGCCTCTGATGAGCTCTTTGAAAAGGTCCCTTGTCTCTCCAGGGGCAAATCAGGCAATCATTACCTCAGCCACCCTTCTTCCAGTGGATGCACTGGAGCTAAGAAGAGAAGAAAGCAATCTGTGGCTCCTGCAGAGGACCCAAGTTCAGTTCCGGCACGCACATCAGGCAACCCAAAACCACCTGTAACTCCAGCTCTAAGAGATGCACACACACACACACACACACACACACACACACACACACACACACACAAATACATACATACATACATACATACATACATACATACATAAAATTTTTACAAAAGTTAATCCAAATTGTCCTACATAATTTGGATAGTACATTGGTCAAGTTACTAGCAAGTTCAAATCCTAACAAGACTTTCAAAGAAGCCCTGTGATCTCCCCTCCCAGCTCGGTCTCAGCTTCTCATGCTTCGTCTACTCAGTGCTCACTCTCAGCTCCCACCGTACCTCTCACCATGTCTAGACAAGGGACCTGGGCAGAGCAGCCTGCCTCACCTTGTGAGCTCATCTTAAGGGGGTGTCACATGATGCTACAGAGAAAAGGAATGTGTGCTCAGTCCATTTCCAGAGCACCATATGTGACATCCCTGAATCCTGGAAGTTGTTCATACGCCCCCATTCAAAGCCCTCTGGCACCCCATTATTCCTGGCCATGCTGTCCCAGGTGCACCCAGAGATCCTCCTCCTGTCTCTCCTGTCCAGTGTTAGGATTACAAGAAGATGCCACCATGGCTGCCTTTCTATGTGGATCTTGGGGATCCAGCTCAGGTCCTCCTGCTTTCAAGGTAAACACTTCACTGAGTCATCATCAATTTTAGTGGCATCATTGCTTTGATATAACCTAGAGAATCTCCCTCTTGTACAGGGTATGAGAAGAAATGCAGGTGCTCACTCAGCCGTGACTGGAGAAAGGCATGCTCTCTTTGGTTTTTCAAATAGGGTCTCCCTAAGCACCCCAGGCTGGCCTCAAATTAGCCACTCTCCTGTCTCAGCCTGCCTCCTTTCCAGGTGCTGAGATTTCAGGCGTGCCCCACTATACCCGGCGAATGCATGTTCTTTAAAGCCTACAAGAAAGACTTGTGCCCAGGTTTCCAAAGGACTCGCCCAGGGCCGACAGTCTTTGTGGAAACTCCAGCAAACCATACCATCCATCGCAGAGGTGACCAGGGGCAGAGAGTAAAATGCCTCATTCAGGTCTTAGCACGGGTGGGTCACACCACAAGCTCCCAGACTGAGTCTTCTGTGAGTTTCTGACAGCCGCCAGACAAGAAGGAAGCCCTTCTCTGTCATCAGCTAATGGTGTGTAAAGGAAGGCAGGCAGGCAGTTCTCTCTGCAACTCAGTCACTCACAGCTGATAGAAAAGCTCCATCCAGAGGCAGCACCGAGAGATTTTTTTTTTTCCAACGCAGTTCCTCTGGAGCAAGAGGCTAACAGGATAAGATCGCTTTCTGTTAACAAGCTGGATTATGAGCGAAGTCCCAGGGTTGGGGCCAGAGATGAGGTCAGAAAAATCAGGAGCTTACCTTGCAAAGCAATCTACTCCAAGCCCTATGTCCTTGGGCCCTTCTCTCAAGCCTGATAATCTTTTGTTGAACATGCCCATCCCCAGACATTTGCTGTCTAGGAATTTAGGCCATCTGTTCTTAATGGGCAGAGCCCCATGCTGCTGTGGGCAGCCCAAGCGGCTGGAGCCTGTCAGTCAGTGTCCTACAGACTCTGCAGTGGGCAGAGTCTGAGGCCAAGGCCATTTCCAATAACAAACATCGCCTAGGACTCGAAGTCTCACCGGGGCAGTCTCTGGACAGCTTACAAACTGGCTGCTTTCACATGTCATTCTTGTACTTCTGCAGCTGGGGACACAGCTCCACCAGTAAAACGCTTGCCTTGCAAGCATGAAGACCTGAGTGTGAGTCCAGGAGCCACCTAAACATAAGCGTAATCCCAGGGCCGAGAAGGAAGAGACAAGCAGGCCCCTGGTGCTCACTGACCAGCCGGCCTAGCCTAACTGCTGAGCTCCTGGCAAAACTGAGAGGCTCTGACTCAGAGAACAAAGTTGATGGCATCCTGAGAAAAGATGGCCTCTGACCTCCATGGGCACATGCAAACACAGAGATGGAGAGAGAGAGAGAAATAGAGAGGGGGGGGTGAGAGAAGAGTGGAAGGAGGGGTATTAACTACAAAGACTAGAAGCATGCTAGCATCTTGCCCTGTCTGGGTGGTAGCTAGCTTTCTTGCAGGCACCATGATCTCCCTGAAAGCAGATAACTAGAAGCAGCTACATCCATCATGGCCCACTGCTGCCTCCATGCACACACATGGTGAAGAATTTCCCAGCTCCCAAGACCCTTCTGGGCAACTACGGAGGCTGAGTGGTAGGTGGATCCACCATGCACTTAAATGCAAATGCAGCAGGGTCCCCGTAGAAGGCCACTCGGTGATGTACAAGCAACTTATTCAGTAAAAAACCAACCCAAAGCACCACTTTAAGCTGTCTTCAGCTTGACTCAAACCAAACCTCTGAAGCGATGTTGTGGAGTTGGGATTTGTCACCAGCTGATAATGTGGGTGACACTTGTGGCATGGCAACAGATGAAATAGTAAGGATTCCCTTTCCCCTTTTGTTCTGCATAAGGCCTGAAAAGTGAGGCTTGCCCGTTTGAAACATTGTGTGGAGGTCTGCGCCATGACACACAGAAAGCTGTGGCTTTTTAAGGGATCGGCCTGAAGGCACCTTTGCACAAGCACACCCACAAAGCGATCCACAGGAAAGGTAACAGAGACACCATCAAGTCAGGGCTCCCTTTATGTAAAGTTCAAAGACAGATGAAAGGGACTTGAGAGAAGGAACACCGAGTAGGCGGCTATGGCGATGATTCTGACAAGACTGGACAGCAGGGAGCCTTCCTGACCTGGGAAGAGGTGACTCTGGGGCAAAGAACGGAAAAACCCATCCTGCTGCACACTGCAGATTTGTGGGTTTGGGTTTTTTAAAATTGGTTTTAGATTTGTTTGTTTTATTATGTGTGTAAAATACATATATGTGTGTATCTGGTGTGTGTCTGGTGCCTATGGAGGCCAAAAGACGGCATTAGACCCCCTGAAAGTGGAGTTATGGTTGGTTGTGAGAGGTCGTGTGGGTACTAGTAACCAAACCCAGGTCATCTGGAAAAGCAACAAATGTGCTCTCCAGGACCCAGATGTATGCATTTTATGGTATGCTTTCAAACCTGATACCCATTCACTAAATACCTGCTGTGCAATTGAGCTTTATTGCTTGCTGGCAGTTGAGCAGGTGCCAGACAGAAGCATGACCTCCCATGATGCCACAGCTGAGCCTGTGCAGTGTGGCCAAGGAGACCCTAACCCCCTCTTGTCCCTCTCATATGATTCCTGGTCTCCAGACTTGGATTCTGTAACAGCCCTGGCTAGGGAATGCAGAGAAAGCAGCAAAACCGGAGCAAAGCCTGAGGAGCCCAGAGTGACAGCCCTGCTGGAGACTGAGATCACAGGGCAAGAAAATTGGAGAGAAAAAGCAAGGCAGTCACTCCTGCACCAACACAGCCAGAGGCTGAGCTGAGCTAGGCCCTGCCAGGGAATAGCAATAGGACTGGGTTGACTTGCTGCTCACTGTAGCCCCTTCCTCTACCAGGCAGCGGCAGTTCCTATGAATGACCACCAGGTGGCAGTGCTCCTTGCCGTCCCTTAGGTTTCTTTGCACAGAGACGCAAAGTCTGAAGATGGAGACCACTGGAGGGGAAAAGGCCCCATCTCTGAAGGGCTCTGGAGATGACAGGAGGGACTACGGAGTAGCTTGTGGGAATATGCACCCTAAAAGTCATCCATGTTGACCTTTGTAGGGCTTTGCCCTGCAAAGAGAGGTCAGGCCAGGGAGAGGAGAGCACCAAGCATCCCAGTACAAATCAGAGACAAGCCTGAGGGAAGGAGCCCCCAGACACAGTGTTTATACATGAAAACAAAGGCTGTCCATGTGCCAGGTGACAACACAGGCTTAGGTTACAAATAGGGATGGGGTCAATTGGAACACTCTCTGTGGTCCAGGATAGCAGTTGGCCTCCTTGTCAAAGCAAACCCCCCACCACCACCACCACCATGTCACCATGGGTGGGAGCACAGGTCTTTAAATGCCTAAAGGCGTTTGTCCACATGACAGGCTGTCTTCAGGGTCTGAAGGACTTGAGCAGAATGCACCCCTTACCTTTCAAAAATGGGCAACCCTGTGTCAGAGATGCCAGATTACAGCCAGGCCTGTCTTACTACCCACATCCAAGGCATCTGAGTACTAAGTGCTGGCCATACCCATCTCCCATCCTTATCCACCAGGATCTGTTTCTTCCTCTGTCTATTTCTCCTGTCTCCCTGACAGGGTCTCTCTCTCTCTCTCTCTCTCTCTCTCTCTCTCTCTCTCTCTCTCTCTCTCTCTCTCTCTCTCTCTCTCTCTCTCTCTCTCTCTCTTTCTTCTCTCTCTTCCTCTCTCTCTCTCTCTCTCTCTCTCACTCTCGCTCTGTGTGTGTGTGTGTGTGTGTGTGTGTGTGTGTGTCTGTGTCTGTGTCTGTGTCTGTAGCCTAGACTCAGTACATACCTTGGCTACATTTGAACTCCCAATTCTTCTGCCTTCATCTCTTGAGTGTTGGATGATAGGTATCCAACACCAGGCCCAGTTCTCAACCATCTTCACAGCTGGGTTCCCCTTGCAGCCCGCAGTCTGAACCCCAATGGCTTCCTGGCATCTCTGTAGCAAGCATCACAAGGGTCTATGTGTGGTCACTGTCCTCTGTCTAAATAATAGCACTGCCACTGACCGCCACGTGTGCTCCGCAGCTCCACACACCCATAGCGTCCAGCACCTGGACCTGCATGCAGCCAACACTCGATACATGCGTCTTCTTGTCAGTACAGGCTGCACACAGGGGTTAGGGGGTGGAGTGTTGACAATGAGGAAATGAAAGTGTTTTGAAATCGTTGTGCAAATGAACAGGGAGATGGGTGATGTGTGATAATACACCTCTGAAGAGCCTTAAAAGAAATCAATGAAACACCACATCAAAGTCCCGGGAGTTCTACATCAGCCGTCTGACAGACAGGCCACATCCAGAATCATTCAAACATCTAAGTAATTAGAACATATCAGAGTGACTCGGTGCCATTGAACTGAAATTGAGCAACCTAATGCTTCTGAAACCTCCAAGGGCTTGGGGAGGAACAACTAACAAATGAAAGATGCCCAGCAAAGCCTCCCCACATGCCCAGAGACTCCAGACCAAGCCTCAAGGACAACCTGCAAGGGTATGAGCTTGCTTTTGAACTCATGGCCAATGCTGACACTTTTTCCCTCTGGATTCAACAGTTATGCAGACTTAGATGTTGAGAAAGAAAAAGATGCCTCCTGCGGATGACCACTTCTCCAACAAAACTGACAGTTGGTGGGTACTTTTCCCACCAAACAAACAAACAAACAAAGCTAACCAGTGCTCTCTGTGAGGAGGCCGCGGGATGGGAAGCTGGTGTGAACAGGATGGGACGCTGGTGTGAGCAGGTGCAGCCACCGTGGATGTCAATGCAAAGGCTCTGCACAAGTTACAAACAGGGCTGGTGGAATGTTTGCCTACCATGAACACTCAGCTCCATCCCAAACACCCTAACTTGGCATGACAGAATTGGCCTGTAACCACAGTGTTTGTGAGGCAGACGAAAGAAGAGCAGAGATTCAATGCTAGCATGGGCTATATGAAACTTATATCAAAAAACATTAAGAAAATATTTTTTAAATTTTAAAACAAAACTACCATATGATCTCCTGGGTATGTACCCAAAAAAGAGCCAGGGTCAGCACGCCAGACATACATGCCCAGGGACAGTAAAGACAAGAATCATAATAAGAAAAAAAGCCTGAGACACCATTCTACTGTCCCTTGTGTGTGATCTGAGGAAGACGACCTCCTAAACCTGGAAAGCAGAAGTCGGGTGCAGGACCCAGGAAAGCAGGAGAGTGGGGGCAGTATGGGGGAGAGACTCTGTGTTTATCTAGGGTTCCACTGTCTGATGCTGGCTGTAGATGAGACTGTATCTCATGGGTGGGGGGGGGGTAAAATAAGGATGAGGCAGGGACTTGAATATGAACACGTGCAAGGAAACAACCGAGTGTGAAGGGCTCTGCTGATCTCACCAGTGAACATGGAACCCAGGTGCAGGGACATGGAACCCAGGTGCAGGGACATGGAGCCCAGGTGCAGGGACATGGAGCCCAGGTGCAGGGACATGGAGCCCAGGTGCAGGGACATGGAGCCCAGGTGCAGGGACATGGAGCCCAGGTGCAGGGACATGGAGCCCAGGTGCAGGGACATGGAGCCCAGGTGCAGGGACATGGAGCCCAGGTGCAGGGACATGGAGGCCAGGTGCAGGGACATGGAACCAGGTGCAGGGACATGAAGCCCAGGTGCAGGGACATGGAACCCAGTGCAGGGACATGAACCCAGGTGCAGGGACATGGAACCCAGGTGCAGGGACATGGAACCCAGGTGCAGGGACATGGAACCCCAGGTGCAGGGCGGACCCGGTGCAGGGGCATGACCCAGGTGCAGGGGCATGGAACCCAGGTGCAGGGGCATGGAACCCAGGTGCAGGGCATGGAGGCCAGGTGCAGGGACATGGAACCCAGGTGCAGGGACATGGAGCCCAGGTGCAGGGACATGGAGCCCAGGTGCAGGGACATGGAGCCCAGGTGCAGGGACATGGAGCCCAGGTGCAGGGACATGGAGCCCAGGTGCAGGGACATGGAGCCCAGGTGCAGGGACATGGAGGCCAGGTGCAGGGACATGGAACCCAGGTGCAGGGACATGAAGCCCAGGTGCAGGGACATGGAACCCAGGTGCAGGGACATGGAACCCAGGTGCAGGGACATGGAACCCAGGTGCAGGGACATGGAACCCAGGTGCAGGGACATGGAACCCAGGTGCAGGGACATGGAACCCAGGTGCAGGGGCATGGAACCCAGGCGCAGGGGCATGGAACCCAGGTGCAGGGACATGACCCTAGTGTTGTCCCAGTAGCCAACAGACGCCTCCCACAAAACTATAGCAAGAGGCATCTGTGGAGCTAGGCTTGATATCCTGGGGTCCTTACCCTCTAAAAATGAAAACTGCCTCTTGGAGAAGGCCCAGTCATTAGGCGAGCTCGAGGCAAACATAAAAGACCTGAATTAGATTCCCTAGAACCCACGAGGCCAGACATGGTGGTATGTCCATGTGATCCCAGAGCTGGAGAGGCAGGGACAGGCAGGTCCCTAGGCTGAACTGCTTGGTGAGTTCTAGGAATCTGAGAGACCCTGTCTTAAAGAGAAATAGAAAGGAATGAATGATGCTTGAGGTTGACCTCCAGCCTCCATGCACCATCATGTTATTATGCACCCCTGTGTACGCACATAGCCACAAACACACATACTCTTGAGAAAGGATGGGATGTCTCCCCACCATCTTTAGACCGACAACATAGACTGTCTAATGCCATGGATACACAGGCAGGTAGGAGAGGCAAAGGTGGGGTGACACTGGAACCCACATGTGGAAACGTGTCCTTTCACTCTCTTGTAATGAAGCCATCAGGCTTATGCCAGGCTAGACACTCATAGCTTCATAGCTGTGCAGGCACCACGGGCCTTGGAGGATCCACCCTGCGCTTCGGTGCAGCCACCTGAAGGAGACCGACCACTGCCAGCCCATGATGGGTTTTCTTTCTCAGGACCTCAGTCCCCCTACCCCAGCTTCTGGCAAAATGCAAACAAGGCCACCTCTCCCGCAGCCTGCAGGCCTTCCTGTGCTGTGGGAAAAAGGCAGCAATGTCACAGTGACCTGGCCTTAAGGACCCCTTGATGTCATTTAGAGCCCCTCCTTCACTCTCTGACCTCCCACGTTCTGGCTGGCTTCTCACAGTTCTCTACGAAGGCTCCCATGATCGGGATACAGGGCCTTTGCACATGCCCTACCCTCTGTGTGACTTCAGCGCTCAGCTCATGCGCTCCCTACACCAGAGGCTCACATGATCTCATCATCTGAGACAGGTTTCAATGTAACAGAAGTCTTTTCCCAGAGCTGCCATCCACCACATGGAGCACATATGTAAAGAAACATGGAGATCCATTTATGTCTACTTCCTGCTCTGAAAGAAGGCTCCAGGAGGGGGTGCCAATGAGTATTATGGGTCGCAGGACCACCTCAGCAGGCACACAGGATATCTATTGGGTACCTGACATCAGATGGATGCACGCAGGCATGCTTGGATCATATACTAAGTGCCTGATATCAAATGGATGGATGCAGAGATGCACAGATGCATAGATTCATGGATGGATAAATATACGCATGCTTGGATCATATGGTAGGTGCCTGATATCAGGTGCATGGAGGCATCGATTCAAGGATGGCTAAATGCATGACTGCATGAATGGATTGGCTAAATGCATAGCAGTGTGGGCTGGCTGGCTGCACGGATGGATGAGCCATTAGGTTGTATTGACAGTGTTTATTAAACTGACCATTTGTATCAGTTAAATGAAGTTGAACACACCGGGATACAGAACAAAAGGGCGTCTCAGGGTGAAAGGGTGACGATGTGAGTGTCACAACCAGAAATGCAGGCTGTGCAGGATGGGAGGCCAGCCACCCGCATGGGCACCCACTCACCTTTAGAATACCTCAGCACTGAGATGGCCTGGGCCTAAGGTGAGATGTGGAAGGGGGCGTCGAGAACTGCAAAGCGAGCTGGGAGAAGAGAGTCAGGAAGAGCATGGCCTGTCCTCCCTTGTAAGGAAGAGAAGGAATCTTGGGAACTCATCCTGACAGCGGTCCAGGTGATAGGGTAGCTTCTCAGCAAGACTTGGGGGTGAGCTCCCAGCCTTAGGAGAAGCTAGGCAGGAAAGTGGGTGGACAGGAGAAAAGGGTTACAAATGGAGTCAGTCACGTGACTGCAAGGGAGCACAGCATATGAGGATCTGATGGGAATCCACGACCCACCATGTTCCCACACCACAGAACATGATTTGAGTTGGTACCAAGCTGAGGAGACAGGCAGAGATGAAGTGCTCAGTGGGTGATATCATGGAGTCTGGCTAACCTGAGGCCATCTCACATCCCATGAATGCTCAGTCACACGGTCAGAAACATCAGCAGCTACCAGTTGTTTCAAGATGTCTAGAACAAAGCCATGTGCCAAGATCCCCCCCACCCCACCCCACCCCTGTCATCCTGTGCAGTCACAAGACAGAAGTGGCCCGCCTTACTGCAGCTCCACCCCTGCTCACCAATCTGTGTTGGTCCCCTACCTGACCTTGTCCTTCACTCCCCTGACTGCATTTTCCTCAGCTTCCACAAATGAGAGAGGCCGTGCAGCATTTGTCATTTGGGTGCCTGGCTTGGGTAGGGAAATTCCCCTATGGCCCCGAAGAACGAAACTTAAAGATGGAACTTTGAAGCCACCTCAAAGGAACGACCTGCACATATCTGAACATGAGCACACACACACACACAGACATACAAAGACAGCAAGCCAGGGGTGAATCACACTGGTGTCTGCCTCTGTCTCTGTCTCTCTGTCTCTCTCTCTCTCACTCTCCTGGCACAGTGCTGCACACAAAGCAGATGAAGACGAGACCAGGATAGCCCTCTTGAGAAACAGCATTCCTGACCAACGGAACAGCATGTGCAAAGGTCCTGAGACTGAGGCCATGAAAAATAACTGAGTTAGAAAGAACTTTATCCTCAGGACTGACTGTCACTGGGAGCTTAAGTGTGGAACCCTGGGGGTGAGGGTCACCCTAAGCCACATCCTTCACACTCTAACAGTGTGATGGTGGCCAGTATTCTAGGTCGCTCTGCCTTCTGTGTCCCCATGAGAGAAACAAGAATCCAGCTTCCTCTCTGTCCCCGGAGGGATGACTCCCCTCCCTAAGGTGAGGAGTCCTGAGCACTACCAATACATTCACTTCTGCCTTCTATCCCAAATGACCGAAACCAGGAGTTGCTTGGTGCATTTGCTGGCAATGGGGTAGCCTCGCAGCACAGCAAATGCTCACAATGAAAATGCAGTTTTCCTTTCAGGAAAGTGAGCTCCCATGTCCTGACCCAGGCACTGAGCATCCCACTTTCAATGTGCGCTGTGTCAGGGATGATGGGCCAGTAGCTCCCTCAGAGCCCTCACCCATCCCACCTGTCATTCTGGTCCTTAGAGAAACCATTACAAGAACCACGGGCTCCCGAGCAGGACGTGTTTGCTCCCTTCTCTTCCCTGCGCTGCTCTTGATTAAAGGCCTGATGTGATATTTGTAGTTACCAAACGTCAATATTTGGCCTGGATTTGTGAGATTGAGATGGAGTGAGGAAGAACTCTGCCTTGTCTGAAAGTGTGTGTGTGGGGGGGGGGTAGTTCTGATCAGACAGATCGCGTTCCTGGTTTAGGGGAGCTGAGGGCAAAACTGGGCCCCAGTTGGCTCCATGAAGCTGGAGGCAGAGCGCGGGACCCTCGCTGCATTTCTTCAAGAAAGCTGCTTCTGCCAGACGGGAGGAGACAGGGAAGGCCCCAACCCTTAGGATTGGCTGGGCTGGTAGCCCTTGCCTTATGACAATAGTATTGGTTAGTGAGAAGATATAGACTCTGGGGCCTTTGCTCCTGGCACAGCCCAGATGTGTTAGATTAAATTGGTAGGCAGTCTTACTCACCAGCTGCTCTGGTAAAGAGAAAGTGGCACAGAGAGGTCTAGCTGCTGGCCCAGGATCACACAGCCAGAAAGCCGCCGAGCTGGGAGTCGGTGATGTTCTGGGTCCCAGGACAGGAGTGCTGCCTGTCACCACCACAGGTGATCCCCTGCCTCACAGATCCCAAGGCACACTGTGGTCAGGTAAGAGCCACAGTCCTGAAGCAAAGTTTTGATTCACTGAACCATCCCTGTGGCCTTGACCTGAAGAGTCTAGCAAGACCAACTGCAGATAAGCAGCAGAAACCACCCTGGCCACGAGAGGGCGCGACAACCACTCTAACTCTCCCCCAGCGGCGCACGTGTGGAGCACTTGGTGCCCATGGGGTGGCGCTGTTCTGGAAGCCTGTGGACCATTTAGGAGGCAGAGGCTTTAGTAGAGAGAGGAACTTGAGGATTTGTTTGCTGGTTTTTTTCTTTGTTTTTAGGGGTTTTTTTTTTTTTTGCGTATGATTTTATGCTGTCCTTTAGGCATCTTGCCGTCTCTGTTTTTGGCAGGTAGCTTCCGGAGGTGGGTGTAGGGAGTCTGGGGATAGATTCACCCGTTTTCTCATGATTTCCCTAGGCCAGAAGCTCTCCTGCTTCACTGGTCTGGATAGCAGGAGGCTATCCCTGTAACTTGGGTCTCTCACAGACAGTGATCCCCATCTTCCCTGTACTGTGGGTCCTGTAATCATCCTGGATCTCTCAATGTGCTTTGGGTGAGGCCAAAGTGTCCACAGCCTTCTGGGTCCCCTTGTAGCACCGAAGCTCTCCAGAGACTGAAGCAGGTCAGGCGGAGGGGGTCTAATGGCCACTCTACTCCCTGTCTCCCCAAAATTTCCTTAGTCCCGGAGCTTTGATGCTGGTCTGTGGTTCCCGGTAGTGTTTCAGGACCCAGACTGCTCACAAAGTCCAGGTTAGTGTCGTGGGGCCCAAACCGCACACACACTGAGTCCAGTTCACGTCTCTGGACCCAAACCAGTCTCTGGACCCAAACTGGTCTCTGGGCCTAATCCATGCACTTAGTCCAGTTAGCACTGAGTCTAACCAGGGTCTCTGGCCCAAACTGCACACTGAGCTTGCCGAGTTCAGCTAGAGTCTCAGGGCCCGAACCGCACGCCGAACTCACCTAGAGTCTCAGGACCTGCACCACCCGCCGAATTCAGCTAGGGACTCCGGACCCAAACTGCATGCTGAATTCAGCCTGGGACTCTGGGCCCAGTCTGTGCACCAAGTCCAGCCAAAGTCTCAGGACCGGGACCATGTGCCAAGCTCAGCTAGAGTCTCTGGGCCCAAACTGCCCGCCAAGTCCAACTAGGTTCTCTGGGCCCAAAGCGCACGCCGAGCTCTGCTAGGGTCTCAGGGGCCGAATCGCACTTCGAGTCCAGTTTGGGTCTCAGGGCACGAGCGGCGTGCCGAGTTGAGCTTGGGTCATGGGGCCCGAACCACGTGCTGAGTTCAGCTAGGGTTCCAGGGCCCAAATCTTAAACTGAGTCCTCTCTCCCGCAGCAATACCCACCGGTTACTATGCCAATCGCCTCTGCTGAAGGGTTCCCAGCTGTAAACCTCAGCTGCCGCCGCTCTGGTCCAAGAAAATCCGCACTCCTCCCATGTGCAGGGATATGCAGGTTTTCTGTATTTTGGTCCTTTCTAACTGTGAAATACTTCCATCGTAGTGGGGTGGGGAGCTTGGTGTTCCTGGTTAAGAATTGCATGCAATTCCCTGAATCATTTACTGGAGCTTCTAAACACGGTCCACGCTGCTCGTCGCCATCTTGGACCTCGCCTTGTTTCATTTTTAAAGTCCTGCCCCATTACCTGTTCTTTCCCTGTGAACCATGTGGTCAGCTGCCCCTCACGCAGCCATCCTCTTCCTGCCGTGATGGAGGGACCCCCTTGAAATCTGAAACAAAATAAATTTACATTGCTTTTTGGCAAATATTTTGCCTCCAGCAAAGAGACAAATTACACAGCCTCGCCTAGCTCTCACAGCCACATATTGGAGGCCTTGTTTCCCAGCAGGTGGCGTTCAGAAATTTGCCAGGCTGTTAAGAGAGAGAGCCTGCCTGGCTGGAGGAAGTCGACCACAAAGAGTGGGTTTGAGTTTGAAGGGCTAAGCCAGCCCCTATTTCCAGCTGCTCTCCGCTTCCCGCCCGCTACCCTGAGAACAGCTCTTTCCTGCTTTCATGGCACACCCACCATGGGGGAAACTCCTCTGAAACAATGAACTAAATGTTGGCTCCCACAAGTTGTTTTTGTCAGGGAGCTAGCTTAGTCACAGACCCACAAGTCATGAGTAAATCACTGGAGGGGGTAATGCAATCATTCAACTAATTGTTACTCCTGCTGCTATGGAGACCAGTGAGGCCTGTGGAAACTGGAGAAGTCGCTAGGAGAGAGTGGTGAGGGAAGGAGGGCAAATCTTATTCGGAGCAGGGGCTCGTTTGCACAAAGCCAACGAGTTGACTCAGCCTCTGTCAGTATCTGCACTGGAAAGAGAGTTGCTCAGACTGGGGTTACAGGAAGGGAAAAAGACTCCTTTAGAGCCTAGTGTTGGTTGTCACAAAAACCTGTCAGTGTGAGTGTGTCTCGCTGGGCATAGACATGCTCGGAGGTTCCGGGAGATTGCTAAATAGGTTTATCCTTTTATCAAGGCAGGAGGTGAGACAGATGGCAAGGATGGCCACCAGGCCAGCAGACCAGAGCTGGCAAGGCTGAGAAGGCAGGAGCCACCTGGCCCCTCCTTCCCACCAGCCTGGCTTGCTTTAATCAGAACCATGGGGACAAAATCATGTGTGGCATTTGAAGGGACAGAATTGAAGCTGCCAGGCCTCCAAGCCTCCAGTATCAGCTTTGTCCTTCTGCTCCTAATGCCTTTATCTCCTCAGTACAGCAGTGCTCAGCAAAGCTGAAGGCTCTGAGAGGTGTGTTAGTGATGAGACACACAGCATGCCCAGAAGCCGGGGGCGAGGGGGGCATATCCAAGCAGTGACCCTACCACACTGTCATTTCCCAAGAGGGACATGGATTCCTCCAGTCCCTCGGGCTCCTAAGCCAAGTCCAAGGAAGATCTCTCTGAAGTGCCAGTCAGACTTTGACACTCCATTGCTATACTAATCTGAGCAGAAACACAGCTCCATCCCCACTGGCCAGCTCCAGGATGTTCTGACCTCTGACATCAAGGCTACCCACCCCTCCGGGCCCCTGAGGCTTGCTTCCAGCAGTGCCCCTTGTTCTTATAGGTTCCCCCTCTTCCAGGGAGCCTTCCCTCACAGGCTACATGTGCAATCAGTAAGGATTATCTTTCTGCTTCTGCTGAGGAGCAAGCAGGCTGTGCCAGCAATGAGGCTTTTTACATTCACTGCTGTTCTCAGAGGAAGGGCCCCAGGTCTTCCTCATCAGAACAGACAGAGCTCACAGAGGGAAAGGAGACAGATATGAGAAGGGGGCGGGGGAATGACAGAGGCAGGGAAGATGGGACAGGGCTTCGATGGCTTATAGGGGCAAAATTAATGCCATATACTATATGTAATTTATATTCTGCATTTAATACCATGTTCTGTATGATAACTTGTCTCCAGGTGACTTCACTTCTTCCTGTGTTCCAGGAATGACTACGCACTGCCATAAGCTAGACCTGCTAACAGTTTCCAGAAACTGTGCTGGAGCGATTAGCTGAGATAAAACAACTTCTCCGGAGACTCAGTCTCCACCCAATCTGCTTAAGGAACTGTCAAGTTTCCACAGCCTTACCTATCCCACTCCTCCAGGAACTGTGACCAAAATCTGCCCAGCCTACGAATATAAAAACCCTAAAATCCTTCTGTCCAGGGTCTCCTGACTTCTGTGTGCAGTTGGACCCCAGCACGCTGGAACAATAAAGCCTCTTGCTTCTGCATCGACCTGGTCTCTATCTCTTTCATTTGCTGCTTCCCGGTATAGACTCTCCCGATCAGAGTCTTACAGGCTGAGGTCAGTTCAGCCCTAGAGATTAAGTAGACTCTTGGACCAGCCTTTTCTATTATGGCGGCCTTAAAGTTCTGACTGTCATAGTTAAAGGACAAGTTTGCATCAACAGGTAACCTAAGCATAGTCTGCAGCCAGGGGGAGGGCACGTGGAGCATGGATGACCAGAACCAACTGGAGACAAACCTGCAGAGCCACAGCATGGGGGCCAAGCTGGTACATGGAAGAGCTTGCGTGCAGCAAGTCCCCTTGCCCATTGTGCCCACTAGAGTCTAAGTGCCCTGCAGAGGCGCCCCCTAACAACCCGGGCTGGTGTGCTGGACAGACTCACCTGGGGGTCAAGGGAAGAGGAGCTGAGCTTTGCTGGCTTCGAGTGAGAAGAGAGCAAGGTGCCAAGGAAGCTGGAAATGGAAGGGCAGTGATGTGTGAGGATATCCAGGAAGAAAGGCAGTGTGTGTGGGGGGGGGGGTGGGGAATAGCTGCACAATAGCTTGTGCTGACTGCTTGGTTTCGTTGAGACACTGAGAGTGGGGAATCTGCTACCTTCCTCCCTTCCTGAATCCAAGACTCATATCACTGATCAACCATGTTCCTCCTTTCTGCTGAGTACAGATAGGTCCTCTGTATGCCTTGCCCAGGAGTGGGCACAAGTGCCCTTTGACTGGCATCTATAAACAAACAGCCACCAGTTTCTCCTTCTCAGGACAGGTGATATAAGAGGCCTGAGAGTCGGTTCAGAAGCCGACTGAGGCACCTGGTAAAAGCTGGAACACCATGGAAGCCAGGACACCAATTTTTCTCCTGAGCTGTGTTGCCTCTTCCTGTGTGGAGTGAGGCACAAGCCTGACTGCCAGCATTTGCGGCAGTTACAAGCCAGAGTGGAAATGCCAGGCCCACCTGCCTGAGAGAACCTGGCTCTTCCCCCAGCCTCCGAAAATCTAGCATCCAGCCTCAGTTGCCACCTCGTCCCTGCAGAAACAGGCTAGGTGCGTGGGCACAGGTGCACCCACAGGAAGGAGAGCTTTGCCTGCATCCCTCTGAATGACACAAATCAGTTTTGCTAAATTCCAAAAGGTGGCAGCATTCCATTAAATATTCATTTGCTGCTGCCGCTGCAGCAGGGGGCCTCCTGGCCAAAGAAACCAGGCAGGAAGACTCCCAGAAGAAAAAGAGGGAAGGCAGCAATATCAGGAAGAACGGGAGGGGGTCTGCCTCCAGGGAGAAAAGAAAGAACTGTACATCTGGTCCCAATGGAGGGAGAAGGCTGTGTGCATCTCAGTGTCCCTATGGGCAAGGATGCCAGAGTGGCCCCAAGTTCACACTTTGCGTGGTCCTTCTCCTTGGTGTAGGGGAAGGACCCAGTATACCACAGCCTGTAGTCATGGCAACAAAATAAACAGAGCAACAGCTTTAGCTAGGTCTAAGGTAACTGCAAAGGAGAGGTAGCTGACCCTCTCCTGACATCCCAGCCACTTACTCCATCTTCCCCTAGGTTACCCTTGGCCTCGGGCTGGCCCTGCTGTGCGCAGGAGGCAGAAGGCTTACTCCTCCACATTGGAACTCTTCAGTTCAGAAAACTTCTCCACAGGGGCTCCTTTCCCCAGCTGTGCACTCACGCAGGGGTGAGAAGTCTTAGTGACACAGCAGCTTCTGAGTCCCTTATGTTCCCGTTCATAGTTTGAACATGACACATCCTCACAGGCTCCTGTGTTTGCATACTTGGGCCTCAGATGGAGGTACTGTCTTGGAAACTTGTGGAGCCTGAAGGAGGTGGGGTCTCAGTGGAAAAAGTGGGTCACTGGTTTTGTTTTTATTTATTTTTTCTTTTTTATTTTTATTTTTTCAAGACAGGGTTTCTCTATGTTATCTTGACTGTCCTGGACTCACTCTGTAGACCAGGCTTGGTCACTGGTTTTATAACCCAGGCCCACTTCCTGCCTGCTCTCTGCTTCCTGACTTCAGCCTCACACTCCTGCCACCATGCCTTCCTCAGCACAGACTGTAACCCCTCCAACTGTAAGCCAAAAGAAGCCTTCTCTGCCTCCAATTGCTTCTGGTCAGGCATTTCGCCACAGTAATGAGTAATTAATACACAGAATCCTTCTTTGGTCTGTGGGTCATGCATGTGGGGTGAATAAGTGTTTCTTTACATGCCCCAAGGAAAAGTCACACAGCACAAAGGCACAGGACACAAGCCACCCTCAGCGTGTCTAAGGGAATGAGTAAGACGCGCCTGTGAGGCTGAGAACTACTTCCGGCATGCCGAGTTACGCTGGCTGCCACCCCCTATTCCCAGTGCAGGTGAAACACACCTGCTCTACCTGCAGGACGCAGGGCCAACAGAAGGAGCTGTAGTCAGAGAGGGCGGGGCTGTGTGGAACCGGTGGAGAGATTGCCAAGGCTTCTGGCAACCTGCCTCTTGGGGCGGACAAGGACTGAATACCCACCACAAGACCACAGCCTGGTCACATAGTCCTCATGTCCATTCCTTCAGAGGGTGCCAACACTAACAGGACAACCAAGAGCAAACTTCCATGCCCTGTCAGCTCTTCTCAGAGGCCTCCTTACCTGTCCAGGGCAGCTGCTTTGTTTAATAAAAGGCGCCATCAATATTGTTACTACTGCTGTGACTAAGGAAAATGACCACCCACTGTGAAAATAAAAAAGAAAGCAAGAAAAAACAATAACAAAGAAGTCCAAAGAAAAATGTACAAACCTCCTATTGAGCTGAGCTTCCCATCTGCCTTGCTGATGTCTCCCTCAGCATTCGGAGCGAGCAGGAATCTATGAATATAATTGCGTGCAAATGGAACCATGTGATAGATTCTGTATTTCTCCCTCAACAATATGTCACAGGCATCTTTCCAAGCCAATAAACATAAATCCTCACCAGAGAATCCTAGTGGCAGCTTGGAATCGGTGTTTATGGATGCACACAATTTGCTTAAACAATGCCTTATTGACGGATATGGGAGGTTCGTGTTTTTATTCGAAGCATTTTTGCTGCTGCCTCATCTATCCAGTAAATACACATATGCATCTCCTCAAATACTCACTGCCCTCCCCCAGCGTACAAATACCTGGACCCTCCTAGACTCCCATCTGCAAGCCGTGGGATTTCGGAGTCTGTGGGAAGAATGGTGAGTTGGTCAAGGAGTGAGCATGCTTTACATGTGGAAATCCATGGGGCAAATGTCCTGCTACAAACAGCTGGCCCAACGGATGCTGCCCGCAACCAAGGTTGCAAAGAGCATGCCCTTTCACCCACTCAATGGTATTCCCACCAGGCTAGAGACAGCTCTGTGGAGACCAGGGCTGGGGAAGAAGAAACAGGTGAGGAACCAGAGTCATCACAGCAGGACTCTCAGCAAACCTCTCTCCCTACAGCTCACCAGAGGAACCAGAGAGTCTGTGATATCCTCCCTTCCCACAGAGAACGTGTGTCAGCCTTGCTGAGTGGCGTCTCGGGCTCCAATACCCACCACATGCATGGCTGAAATGCTGAGTGCTCTTGTGAGCACTGGGAAGATGAAGACTCTTTGACCTCAGATTACTGACTCATGTCAATAGCCCATGGTGAGGTCACTGGAGGATTTCTAAAATGTCTATGATGCAAAGCTGCCCAGAGGCAGCAGCCCAGTGTTCACTTTCAGTGCAGTATTCATTGACTGCCAAGCAGGCTGGTGTTGGGTGATGTCATCCGACTGTGGGATCAGGTCTGTGTTCCCAGTTGAGATAAGGAGGGGAGGCTGTGACCTTTGGTGGTCATGTCTATGAACCCTAGCTTCTCCTGACGATATCTGGTTTCATCAGAACCTGGCCCTGTCACAGCTCAGGGCTCCCCTTCACAAGTGTCCATAATGCTAAGATGCTTACCAGTAATTGTCAATTTCACAGAATTTAGATTCACCCAGGAAGCAAGCTGCTGGGCACCTTTGTGAGCTTCTAGATTGGTAAACTAAGGAGGGAAGACCCACCATCTCAAATATGAGTGGCACCGCCCTGGAGTCCTGGAACGCACAAAAGGGAGAAGTGGACTGAACATGGGGGCTCATCTCTCTCTGATCCTGACTACAGATTCAGCTACACCAGCTGGCTCTACGGTCCTGTCGCCACGCCTGCCCCATCATGAAGGACAGTAGCCTCTCAAATTATGAGCCAACGCAAACTCTTCCTCATTTAAGTTGCTTCTTTTTGGAGTCACAGCAGTAAGAAACTAGCTGGCGGGTTTCCCCGATCACACAGAGGGTACAGAAACAGCAGCTGCCATGCAGGATCACTGAGGGGGCACCAGGGGCACAGACAGGACACACCCATGCAGCCACAGAGTAGGACAGGAAAGTCACATCTCAATGCCCGTGTCTGCCTCTTATCCATCATAAGAGAATAGGATTCATTGTAAAAAAAAAAAAAAAAAAAAATGTGGCTTTAGGGGAACAGACTGGCACTACGGAGCAGCCTCTAGAGGTTGAAGTTGGACCCAACTGGGACACAAAGAGTGAGCTAGAGAAGTGTATGAAATATGACGGCCCAGATCTACAGGCGACTTCAGCCAGCGCTCCCCCAATATACTCACTTCCTCTTTTCCATTCTCCATCAAATCCAGATTGCTGTTGCTCTCACACCATGTTTAACTCAACTTACTTCTGGAATTAGCCACGCCCTTGCCAAGGAAAGCACATATTGCCATCCTAAGTGAAAAATCAGAAGTTGCATGGGAATTTACCTCCGGCTTTGTTCATAGAGCCACATGACCAAGAGACCACCCCCACCTCAAGTCCAGGGCCATCATGCACTCTGACTTAGCCTTCAGAGAGCACCCCGCCCTTCTCATGGCAACCAATGACAGGAGCGTCTGTCACATTTCTGCCTGCCAGCCAGGCCTCATATCAGCAATGGTCCCTTCACCAACCAATGCTCCCCAGGCCTGCTCGCCAGTTGGCCCCAGTCCTCCGCGGCCAGCAGTACTGGACTTTCCACTCCCAGAGGCAGAGGTGTGACCTGTACAATTCCTGATGGCAACTGCAGGAGGGCTTGGAAACCCTACACCCTTCAAACCCTCTTACATCTCCAGCAAAAATCTATTTCACATTTAAAAAGTCCTGCTGACTGCTGAGTGGGAGCAAAGAGCCTGAGAAGGGAGTGAAGCGAGCTTTAAGCTCTGATCCATCTGGCAAGCGTAGCTACTTACAGAGTCTTGTGAGCGCCTCTTGATGTGAGGGAAGGGGCCAGGGCTGCTGTGCCGAGTCCTGGTAGAACAAAACCTCAGAAAGGACAGAGGAACCAGCCTGTGGAAAACTCTAATATGGAGCAGTGTGACTTAATAGTAGAATGACGGACTGTCCCCATGGTTACCCTCTATGTCCCCACCAGTCCACCTGGGAGTCCAGGCCTGTGTGACTCGCTACAGAGGCCACTAGACATGGGACCAGTCTGCAGCAAAATGTGCTTTCTTTAAATCACTCTGAGTTTTGAAGACAGCACTAAGAGAAACATAATAAAACATCTCATCAATATTAATATCTCATTAATATTTCTCTATCAATTACATTAGGATAATTTTTAATAATATATAAAATATAACACTGCTTAAAACATAAATAAATTATGAGTATAGAAATTTAAATTTATGATTACAATTAATTTCATGTTTTTTTTTCTTTTTAATATGTCGACCAGAAAAATTTAACTTGTAGCTATGATCCTCCTAGGTTCTTTATCAGGCAGCAGATTTAGATTCCTCTTACAGTGTAGACACTCCCTCTCAGTCTGGAGTAGGGATCACTGGCCAACTGTCTGTTACTGGGGTGGAGTCAACAAATCATCAGCCTGCCCAGCACCAGCCTGTGAGTACAGAGCACCCGCAGTGCTGTGGGTCACCTGCAGTATTGTGTGCTAAGTGCTCTCACTACAGAGCACCTGCAGTGCTGTTAAACCTCTCTACATGGTTCACCTGTAAGTGCTATGTCCCACATGCTCGCCTGACGGAACACTGTCTGCACAGCAGAGCTGTGTTTAGTGCATTCTGAACCGAACATCTACAGTCAGTGCTGTGTGCAAAACTAGCTGTCAGGCTGGCCTCTAACTCACAGCGATCCTCCTGCCTCTGCCTTCCTGAATGCTGAGATTAAAGGTGTGTGCCACCAGGCCTGTCACAAAGTGATTTCTCAAGGAGCAACTCTATATGTGTGTTCATGTGAGAGACAGACAGTCCTGGAGACCAAAACTCAGACAGAGGCACACGAGCAGGAAAGTGACATACATTCCCTTCTACCCACCATGCAGCCGCTGCATTCTGTGATGGCCACCTCTGTGAACGGTTTTGCACACACCAAGGGTTACTACACTGCTGGTCACTTCCTGCTTCCATTTTTTTTTCTGCAGTAGATATTGGTCATGGAAGATCTGGTGGCAGAATCAAAATCATATGTGGCCCCTTCTGCCCCTCTCTGCTCCCAAAATCCCTGGCACAATCATCTGATAGTCCTGGCACTAAACACTCTGTGTTTTCACTCTGTGTGTGTTCACCTGTATGTTTACGTGTGTGTGTGTGTGTGTGTGTGTGTGTGTGTGTGTGTGTGTGTGTGTGCTCATCTGTGTGTTCCCTTGTATCTGTGCTTGGATATGTGTTTACTTGTGTGGGTTCACCTGTGTGTTCATTTGTATGTGTGCTCAGCTGTGTGTTCACCTGTGTGTGTGATCACCTGTGTGTTCACTTGTGTGTTCACTTGTATGTGTACTCAGCTGTGTGTTCACCTGTGTGTTCACTTGTGTGTGCTCACCTGTGTGTTCACGTATGTGTTCAGTTGTGTGTGTGCTCAGCTATGTGTTCACCTGTGTGTTCACTTGTGTGCGTGCTCAGCTATGTGTTCACTTGTATGTGTGTTCAGCTGTGTGTTCACCTGTGAGAGGGGGGTTATTTGTATGTGTGCTCACTTGCATATGCCCTCCTGTATGTTCACTTGTATGTGTGCTCAGCTGTGTGTTCACCTGTGTGTTCACTTGTGTGTGCTCACCTGTGTGTTCACCTATGTGTTCAGTTGTGTGTGTGCTCAGCTATGTGTTCACCTGTGTGTGTGTGTTCACCTGTGTGTTCACTTGTGTGTGTGCTCAGCTATGCATTCACTTGTATGTGTGCTTAGCTGTGTATTAACCTGTGTGTGCTCACCTATGTGTTCACCTGTGTGTGTTCACTTGTGTATGCTCACCTGTGTGTTCACCTATGTGTTCAGTTGTGTGTGTGCTCAGCTGTGTGCTCACCTGTGTGTATTCACTTGTTTATGCACTCACTTGTGTGTTCACTTGCATGTATGTGCAGCTGTGTGTTTGTTCACCTGTGTGTGTTCACTTATGTGTGTGTGTGTTCACAGGTATGTTTTACTTGTATGTTCAGCAGTGAGACAATGTCCTCTGCATATGATAACCTGAAGGAAAAAAAAAACAGCCCACGGCCCAGGAAAGCCCCGTAAGCAGTGAACAAAAGCTGCAGTTCATGGTGGAGTGCTGGGAGATGGTGCGCCTCGATGATAGCATAAGGCAAAATCTCCTGACCGAGGGGAGAATTGTGGGGACCAGGGGTTCACAGGGATGAAAACCAGACATGACTGCAGGAACCAAGGGTGTGAAAGGCAAACGGGATCCACAACTAGAAATGTGTGCCAGGATCCGTGGGCCCACTGCACCCCAGAATGTGCTGACCACGCCAGAGTGTGGTCCTGGGAATCTGCAAGAAGGAGAGAGAGGGAGAGAGAGGGGCACTGACATCACCACAGTAACACAGGTCTCGGGAACATCTTGGAGTCTGCCATCTGAGAATACAACTACGGCACATAAATAACTCAATCTAGTGGCATGGATCGCCATCTTCTCTCTCATAGGACAGAGTGCCTTTCTTACTGTGTCTCCAAACCCAAAGGCATAAGATACTTTAAGTCTCCTAAGCCGAGCGGTAGGGACTATGGCTCAGTGGAGAACGTGCTTGCTGTAACAGCAGGAGGAGCCAAGTTCAGACCCCTAGGATTCCTGTAAAATACGCATGCGTCAATGTACAGCTAAAATCCCAGTGCTGAAGGGACATATGGGTGGACAGAAGATTCCCAAGGCTTGACAGCAAGCCAGCCTAGACAAAGTGGTGAGCTCAGGCTCACTGAGAGATCCTGTCTCAAAAAAAATGGAGAGTAATAGAGACACCTAGTGTTGGCTTCTGACGTCTTCTATAGGCACACACACACACACACACACACACACACACACACACACACACACACACGTGAACACACAGCCAAACACACATCCACCACCAAAACGTTACAAATAATATATTACAGATGAAAAAGAATGCCATAAAAAATGCAAGACAAGGGGTAAAATGAAATGGCTATAACTCATTCCTTGATGTCAAAGGCAAGCGGAAAGCCCCAGAAGCTCACCAGGGAGCTTGGTTCGCAGATGCTTACTGCACACTGAAGTCCTTAGCTTTGCTTGGAATGAAAGAAAAGACCATGAGCTGGTTTGAAAAGGAATGGTGCCCCATAGATTCATGTGTTTGAATGCTTGGACATAGGGAGGGTCACTATTAGGAGGTGTGGCCTTGTTGGAGAAAGTATGTCACTGTGGGGGTGGGTTTTGAGGTCCTACATGTTCCAACTAGTGTGGCTCTCAGCTTCCTGTCGCCTGTGGATCAGGATGTGGAGCTCTCAGCTCCTTCTCCAGCACCATGTCTGCCTGCATGCTGCCATGATGATAATGGACCAAACCCCTGAAACTATAAGCCAGCCCCAATTAAATGTTTTCCTTTATAAGAGATGCCACGGTCATGGGGTCTCTTCACAGCAATGGAAACTCTAACTAAGACAGAGAGTATGTTGCTGGGTGTGGAGGTGCACACATACTCCTTGAACTTGAGAGGCTGAAGCAGGAGAATTATTGAAATTTCAGAGTCATCTGGTCATCATAGTGAGTTCTAAGCTAGCCAGGACTAGAGAGTGAGACCCTGTCTCAAAACGCAAAATAAGACAGAAAAGCAGTAGAGAATAGATGTTGTCTATTATAAATACAAAATATATAACTTTGAATGATTTATTTTAATTGGAATTGTGTGTATGTCTGTATATGGTTATGAACATGTGAACTCAGATGTCAACAGAGGCCAGAGGCCTCAGATCTCCTAGAGCTGAAGCTATAGCTGGTTGCAAGCCATCCGATGCGGACACTAGCAACCAAACTCAGGAGTCATGAGCACAGAGGGAACATACTATGAGCCACAGTGGAATTCTACTAATATTTGGACTTGTCATTCAATGTCTTGGAGCTCCCAGGTTTGGCTTCTGGCTGTGTGCAAAACCACCCAAGCCAAAAAAGTGACCCTATGGTGACAACATTCTGAGAGCAGCAACTCACTTTCCCTCACTCGGAGTCCAAGCAAATGAAGGTAATCTTAGCAAAGATGGTAAGGGATCTATGGGGACACCAGAGGACAGCAGTCAGTGACCAATGTGCATGGCGTCCTCAGCTGCTCACTCTCTGAAGAAAGAGTGTTTCCAGTGGATGTGCTGAGCTTTGCAGAAGGCAGACAGAAGGAAAATTAAAATTAAAAAATTTTTTAAAAAGGCAAGATGGAGAACTCGTTCTGCCCTTCCAGCAATTGAGTTTTACTGTCTGGACATATTTTAGTGACAATTTGTTCTTTCTTAAACTTTTTACTCATGGGAAGACTAGCTAGATCAGTGTAGAGACAGGTACTAAGCAAACTTTTTATCCAAAGAGGCAGTTTGTTAATGAAAATGCTAAGCATAAAAAGTAAAAAGCCTACAATTTTATCCACCTTATTCTTTTTTTAAAATTTGTCTCTCTCTGTAATTAGTAGTCATTGATTAACCTAGACTGGCTACTCAGTGAACCCCAGGGATCCTTATGTCAACGCTGGCCAGAACCCTCTAGATAGGCGTTTGTTTATTTGCATTTTGAAATAAAAATTAAAATGAGCTTGCATAATATGTGAGACTTTAGAATGTCTTTGGAATTTCATCAGGTGGTCTAGATGAAGAAAGATTTTATTTGTTTTTATGAGGAAATGTAAAGAAATGGCACACACACTAGCACTACCCCACATGCTCCCAGAGCAGGCAGCATCAATAGAGTGGTGCATTTTACTGCAGAGAAAGAAGAAACCTCAGAAACCATATCAGCGTTCAAAGCAGGTGCTCCTGACCCAATCCAGCTACCATGCCAACTCACAGGAAGTCACATGAGGTAGAGAGAGGACCTCAGAGCTAAGCCAGGACAAACAGAGTCTTCAGCCACACCACACCCCTCCTCAGTATCCCCACCCAGGCCTGGCTAGAGCTTATGTCACCAAGCGTTTCTGTTACTTTTCCTGCTATCGTGATAAATATACCCTGACAAAAGCTACTTAAGGGAGAAAGGTTTCTGGTTCACAGTTTAAGATGCCGACCACCATGGCAGGGAAGTCAAGGGAGTGAGAGCTCAATGCAGCTGTTCACAGTGCGTCCACAATCAGGAAGCAGGAAACAAAGAACACACACACTGCTGCTCAGCTCCCCATCTCCACCCCCCAAATCTCTGATCCAGCTAGGGGATAGTGCTACCCACAGAGGGCAGCTCTTCACATATGGTTCCATTATTTGATAATGTAATCAAAAGAATCACCTGCACGCATCCCAGAAGCCCATCTCCTGGGTGACTCCACATGGCTTTTTTTCCAGTTGGCAATTAGCACTATCACACCCAGGATACCACTACCTGTGCCACACCCATGTCCGGCACAAAGGTCAGCCAATGCTCCAAGTCCGTCTTCACGCCATCTGTGATCCACATGCCCCTCCAGATCAGCCTGTAGTGAGGAACCCAGGCTGCCCCCATCTGGTTCCAGCTCTGAAAACGCCAAGCAGGCACCAGGGAGTGCTCCTCACTCCTCTGCTTTGAAGATGGGAGATTAAATTTAGCTCCTATTCACAGATGTTAAAACCTTGGCCTTTCCCAGAGCAAAGAAATCGGCGTGCTTATGCTCTGCGTCCCCCAGAACAGGACTACTTCCAGCAATTCATTTGACTGACTGTGTCTTCTATTACCATGTAAATTGTTTCAGACTGCACGAAGGGAAAAAAAAGTGTTAATCTCCTCTCAGTAAGTCATAAAATAAAGAAATCAATTTCAAGGTCAATTTAGCCTGAATAACACCTGCTGCCCTTCCCCGTCACACACAGGCTCCTCCGGAACGTGTTGTCTAAGGCATCAAGAAACAGATGAGGATATGGGTCCCGTGTCAGGTGGGGTCATGCCAAGGGAGACCCTAACCTCATTGCCCATTCATCCTGAGTGTGAGCTTGGGGTGGACAGGGTTAATGAGATCCAGTAAAGTGACCCTCTGCAGGCCCAGGCAGGACAGGAAAAAGAAAGCCACCAGACAGAAGACTCCAGCTATGAGTCAAGCTAGGTGGCAGATGACTTCCTGGGAAGTTAATCGACCTCTCTGAGCCGTCAAGTCTGAATGTGTAATTCCTGAAGATACAACGAGGACTAGGTGATTTTGCAGTACTGTGCAAGCCGATCCATTGTGGATTTGTCACATGTTAGACAGCCCAGGGAACTGTCCAGGACAGCCATGTTTATGTAGCTCTCCATGGTACTGATATATGGTGGCGCTGTGGTTTGGGTCTCCCTCCAGGTGGTGCTGTTAGGAAGTAGTGGAGCCTCTGGAGGGTAGGGGGTTAGTATTCAGGACATTGGAGACGCCATCTTGGAAGTTGGTTCTCTAGGGACCAACTGGTAATCTTAGTAGGTCTCACCTCTCTGTTACCAATCCCACCCAGCCATGCCTGTGATCTTTCAAACTGTGAGCTCAGCAGCTGTTCACAGTCACAAGACACTGAGGAAGACACTTACCCACACTGAGGAAGAAAGGGGTGTCTAAGGCACCCTTTTGTTTCCTCCCTTGACCCTTCAGGCCAGAGATGAGTATCCCATAATAGGCCAGCAGCTACTCAGGGCATGTCCACCCAAAGGGATTCTCAGGGTATTCCTACAATGAGGTGGCTCTCTACAATCCTCTGCACACCACTGTCCCAGTCCCAGACTCTGACTGACTGATGTCCTCACTGGGTTTGTAGTTGGCCAACCATATCCAAGTGACTCAGGTGTCCCCAAGGGATTTCAATAACCGAAACCACCCTTGAGATTTCTGTTCCCCAAGAGCCAGCTCTGCATTCCTATCTACCCATCCAATCAGCAGTCTAGCTGACCCGGCCTATCTGTGACATCTCCATCTCCCTATCCAATCAGCAGTCCAGCTACCCCACCCCACCTGTAGCACATCTATCCCACTTTGACATCCTGATACTAACCCCTAAACTGAGTTCAGTGTCACTGCAATGACTTCCGTAAGGCCTCCTCAAGTCCACCTGGGTCTCCAAGCAGTCCAGCCTCTACCTCACAGCCAGAGGGGTCATTTCCCGGGATGTAGTGGCCCTTCCTATCTCTCCCACTAACACACACCACCAGCCCCATGCTCTACAGGAGTGTCACTTGTCGTTTCCATGAAGATGGTCCGGAGCCTGAGGTCCCTCAATGGTGATCACATGGAACACATATCCAACAGTACTAATAATGGGGCTGTCCCAGCATAGGTGCCCAGAGCCCCAGTGGGAAACAGAGGGCAGGGGCAACTCCGCATTAGTAGGACACTGGCTGTGTCCCTCAATACAACTGAAAGACAAATGTCAGAGGGAAGACACTCAGCTCTGTGCCACAATTCCCAGCCAACTTCTTCAAAGATGCTTAGATTGCAGTGTTAACTCATGACACAAGTCATCCACGTAGGTGTGAGGTTCTTTGGTGTTCTCCCAGACAGCAGCAAGTATGACTAGGTCTTCACCCTATTTAGGATACATCCCATTGCTTTCACTCAGCCTAAACTCTCACCCTTCTTCTGTTGCCATGGACACGTGCCATCTGCATTCTCTGTAAGAAGTGAGCATCTCCATTTCAGGATACTTTTGCTCAGCACATTTTCCAAGTTCATTAGATCCCTCTACCTCTGTCTCCCCAGAACTGGGGTTTTAAGCCTTTGCCTCCATGCCTGGCTCCTTGTTAACGTGGGTGCTGGAGCCTGAACTCCGGTCCCCAGCTTGCAAAGCAAACACCCTAACTGAGCAACCTCCCCAGTCCCTTGTTTGTTCTGCCTCCACCATTTTATTCATGGATAGGAAGAGCATGTCTCAAGGTGTATTGTGAAGATCAGAGGACAGCTTCCACCATGTTTTTCCTGGACTCAGTGGCAAGCGCCATCACCCACAGCCACCTCAGCAGCCCTCCAGTTGTGCTTTGCAGCTGAGAACTTCCCTGTGTGCACCCTGCACCTGTTGTTTACTCTATGAAAGGTCTCCTGAGCTGTTTTTGGCTTCTAGACATTGTGAATAATAGTCATGCCCCAGCTGTCATCAGGACTCCCTGTCATCTCTCCCTGGTATACACAGTGGAGATGCTCCATGTCACTGTTACCTGGTGTTTCACTGCTGGAGGAGCTGCAGGGCTGCAGACACAGCTTGACACTGTACCTGAAAACCAGCCAAGAGGGTCCTGGCTTCCCCACATTCTCATCCACAGATGCTATGACTTGCCTCTTTACTTCTGCTAGAATTCATGCATGGGCCGTAGCTTCCATTTGCCTTCCCCTGGTGACTAAGAAATTATCCTCATGACTGCCCCAACCGCCCTCCCCCTACCCTGCTGCACTGTGTCTAGGGTTGTGCTTGTCTTCTTAGGAGAGATATCTGTCTGGACCCTTGGCTGGAATCTTCATTTGGGCTTCTCTGAATTCCTGAATGACGAGGAAATATCTGAGCACATGGTCAACATCTAAAGCACAAATCGCTCTTCAGAAGGTGGTTTGCAGATAGCATCTCAATGTAGCGCATTGCCCTCCAACTATGGTGCTGTTGCCATCTTAATTATGGAAGCTGCAGGTGACCCTCAGCAAGATCAGGCCTGTAGTCATCCCTTAAAACAGGGACAAGAGTAGAAAATCCATCCTGGAAGGCTACTGTGAGGCCGACAAATGAACTGCGCGGGCCTGAGGACAGCATTTCACAGCCAGGAGTTCAGTGACACCATCAACATTGTCCTTCTTACTCACTCAGAACTTAACCCCAGAGAAGCTTGAGAGAGTGTCCAAAGACACACCGCCTATCAGGGATAGAGTTTCCAAAGACGCACCACCTACCAGGGACAGAGTTTCACCGGCTGGTGCATGTGTTCTTTATTTTGCACTTGCCGAAGAAACTGCCTCTTCTGGAAAATTCCCCGCTTATGACACACCAGGGACAGAGGTAAAGATCAGGAGTTTTAGACCCAGACATGCTTTGGCTGTAATCTCAGCTCAGCCCTTGCTTTGCTATGTGACCCTGGGGCACTGCTTAACCTCTCTGACTTGGTCTCCTCACCTTTAAGAGGTAGTCTCACATTAGCTCCTCCATGCACAAGGCTGGTGGCAATGCCTGCTGCTATCCAGTGCCATCCAGCTGAGGTGACACCCTCATTTTGTGAAGTTGCATATGCTCCTCTTTGACTGGATTTGCTCCAGAAGTCTATGCACACAGCCCTGGCTCCCAGGCCAGTGGTGGGGAGGGGCTCCTGATACTCACTCAGGCCATCCTAGCATGAGTGTTCCCCAGGGCCGAGCTTCTGTAAAATAATTACAGGTTTGAATGTGGATTTGGTGTTGAACAACTGCAGTCAGAGGCCACCTTCTGTTCAGAACAGCTGCTGTTTCAACACGATGCCCACATCATGCCTCAGCCTCACACTCAGGGACGTTCACAAACTCTTCGCTGACACTAGGAACACTCCTTGGGCCCACAGAAGCTCTGCTTTGTTCCTAACATCCAAACTCCTGACTTGATCCAGCATCACAACCTCTCCACCTCCATCGTCCTCTCCTCTTCACTCTGCCATGCAACCCAACTACATGGCCCCTCTTCTTGCTCCTCAGAGCAGCTGTCACTCAATCTGGGAGGCTCTTCTGCTAGCTGACCACCTCTGTGTGCTTCAGGTCAGAGTGTGACTACCACCACCTCCTGGGAGGCTTCCCTAATGCACCACTCTTACACAAGGAACAGCCTGGGACAGCTCTCATAGCTATCTGCCCATCAGTCCTGAGACACTTTCTGAAGCTACAATGATTGAGCAGTGTGGGCTGTTTGCACGATTACCAACTGGATAACCATCTCCCAGTAGACCTGGGTGACCTGCCCATGTGCCACAAATGCTATATGGTACTAGTCCCCACAGCTAGCAGAAAGCCCCAAGTGGATATTTAATTAGATGAGTGAATTGCTCCTCCTCATACTTGCAGAGTCTGTGTGTCTGGTTTCTTGCTTTGCTTGCAGTCTTTACAATAGACGCTCATGTAGCCCTGATTGCCTTCGAACTTGCTGTAAATCTGAGGCTGACCTTAAGGCTCTACTCCTTCCAAGTGCTGAGATCACAGTAGCACGCCAGCACATGTAGTTTGTCATAGAGCTACAGATGGGGCCCAGCCTTGGGGCATGTCTGTCACATCTCCCATCTGAACCATGTCCTCAGACTGCCTTGCTGTGCTTTGCTGTAGACTGGCATGGCAGTAAAGCAGGTGTGAGTGTTAGCAGGAAATGGGCACAAGAGAACTCCTTCGCTGTACCTTCTACCCCCGCAGGTACAATGTGTTACAGCTCTAAAGATGGGTGTTCCACGTATCCAGGAAGACAGATGAGCTGCCCCAGCTCATTGAAAACTTGTCCTGGGCATGGTACCGTATACCTGCAATCCAGACACGCAAGAAGGCTGAGGCAGGAGAATCATGAGAAAGACACTTGCATGCTGGCCTTTCCCTAGGTGTTAAGTTAAAGGGAACTACTCCTCTGTGGTAGCCAGCCCTCCCCCCAGGAAACCCTGTGGGCTGTCTTTATCCCCTGTGGACATCACCGGTCCAGCCCTGCCACTGGGGAAAGAGAATTAGCCCATGGGTTATGAGAGACATGTACCACCATCTGCTCCACAGCTGCTCGAGGCTGGACTGTCCTCCAAGCCAGGCCCATCAGTTCATCTTTAATTAAGCTGGGAGATGGGAGCCCACCTACCCTCCCCTGCCTATGTGCAGAACCAAGGTCTGGGCAAGCTAAGGATGGCAATGTCTGTCTTCTCCCTAAAGATGAAAGATGCACACACAGGTGGGAAGCAGGTGGCGGCCCCTCCCACCAGGAAAGAATGACGGGCTGAAGCAGCATGGCTAGGAGGACAAAGCTCCTTGCAGTAGTCATGGCTTCTGGCTAGCATATCCTGGCATCAGAAGCATCTGAGTCTTCTGAGGAGAACTGGGGGAAGAACAGTGGCAAGACGGCAGCTCCCAGCCCACAGCACACAGCACAGGCAGAGCCAAGGGCACCCAGCCAGAGATGATTTTCTTAAATCTCCAGGTCCCAAGCCTACTCTCGAACCAGAGTGGAATCAACCAGGCCACTATGGGAATCAAGACAAGGGAGATGTCACCATGCTCTACCTGCTCAGTCCCAACCCTACACTGGGCTGGTCTTCTCCCAGTGCTGGGGACCATGTGAATGCCATGCAAGGCAACTATGGAGGAAGCAGGCAGGAGTCCTGCCCAACGGGGAGTCACAGGGGCCTGTAGAGATGCTACACAATCGTTACATATTAAACGTAACTATATACATAATTATAATATGTAAATTTATACATATTATAGGTACAAATCATAGAGTAAGAGTCCTAACAAAGGCATGGGTGTAGCTCAGTTGATAAGGCACTAGCCTGGTGTTCACCTCTCTGGCACCACATAAACAGGGTGTGGTGGAGCACGCTAGTGCCCAGCACTGAGGAGGGAGACACAAGAGGACCTGAACCTTGTGGCCATCTTCTGCCATGCAGGGAGTTCAAGACCAGCCTCAACATGAGACCCTGGCTAAAACTGGTTGATTTTTTGTTTTGGTTTTGTTTTTAAGCCATGAGATATATCCATGGTGCTCAGAGGAAGTTCTTTGAGTACAAGCCTGGGAAGGTTTCCCCCCAAAACAAACCCAAGGAGTAAATGGATGGGCTGAGGCTCCCAGAGTTGGTATTTCAGAAAACAAAGGGGCCCTGGGGGGGGTGACTCCCTAGCCACAGGAAAAGCTGGGGAAACATAAATAAAACGGGGACTGCATTTCATAGGAGCAGTGGATGAAAGGATGGAAGAATGATTCCAGAATCAAGGGCACTGTGGAGATAGGGGGAGGGAGGAACGGGAGGATACAAGTGATGGGATAACAATTATGATGTAATCTGAATAAATTAATAATAAAAAAGACTGTAGGGCCAACTTTGACCCCACTGGAAAACCCACGACATGGTCATTTCATGCACTTGGTCCATGGCCCTGCCTATGGAGCTCTGTGGAGACTGTGATCTTGACTGTTGTCTCCATTTAACCTGGAGTGCCTACAAGGCTCATCGCCACTGCGCGGCAGACAGATTCTCAGGATCCATTTGATTTCTACACAGAACTAACAGCTGCTGGTGGGATATTAATAAAACAATAAGGCACTTGTGTGTGGGGAGCCCAAGTGCAGGCTGATTGCAGGATGCACCTGGTCTCCTGGCCACACTGTCTGGATTGGAACTGAAGATTCTTTCATGCCAGCCAATACACTCAGAAATGTCAGACCACAACCATGCTTTCCTTAGTGGGGTTTAGGGTCCCAGGTCCTTGGATTATAGGAAGGATACAGCAGGTGAGCTCAATCTTTTATTCTCTCTCTCTCTCTCTCTCTCTCTCTCTCTCTCTCTCTCTCTCTCTCTCTCTCTCTCTCTCTCTCTCCTCTGTCAGTCTGTCTTTCCTCCCCTACCCTCTCTACACACACACACACACACACACACACACACACACACACACACACACACGAGTCAAATAAGTGAAAGTTGGTTATGAGGTGGGAAAGACAGAAACCGAAGTAGTTTTGTAAGTGAGGGCAAGTGAACCCCCTTCCTAGAACAAACAGCAGAAATTACACTGGGACATCCCATCCCAAACCTATTTGCCAACTTAAATATTTAAATGTTTGGGGGAAACAAGAAATCATAGAAAGCCCCGTCCCTAGGGCTCTGTGCACACCAGGAAGCACTCCACCACTGGACTCTACCCAAAGCCCTGATTGGTTTTCTTTGTTTTCAAACAGGACTCACTGTTGCCCAAGCTGGTCTTGAACTCCCAGGCTCAAGTTATCCTCCCACCTCAGCTTATTAAGCTCCAGAACCTTGTAAGCATGCAGCACGTTGCCTGGCTTGTCTCCCTGGCCCCATATGAGGCCTTTATTTTAGATAAAACTAAAAGAAAGTGCTAATATTCTGCTGAGTTGTTCCTAAAGACAGCCATGTCATTTTGCTCTCGTGAATATTTGCCCCAGTCTGTGAATAGCAGGCTTTTGCAGAAGCGGGAATGCTGTTTGATTAAGGGGTACTGTCCCAGAATTCTTCATGGGGTGCGCGGGAGTACGACACGACATACACTCTATGCCTAATACCACCTTGCTAGAATCTGAAAGGATGAATTCTGTACCACACCTGGCCCTGGGAGCTCGCAGAGTGGCAAGATGGTGAAAGGTTCCCTTTCTGCTCCAGGCAGGGACTGGGCGGGCCCCCAAAGGCAGGCTGATCCAGCTGAGCTCCAGCTGTTAGGATATAGACACGGATAAAGCTCCCTTTTCCCCTATGTATTGTCGACTGACAAAGAAACTTCATGATTTCACATTAACCACATTTGAGGGAGATGGTGACCCCACAGTCAAAGCAGATCTGTGTCCCCCTAACCCTTCCCCATCCTGGAGGGACACCCAGTTCCTCTTCAAAGAGAGGGTACCATTAGTCACAGAGCCAGGCACAAAACACAACATAACATCCTGGGCTTATATCTGGGGAAAGACTTCTCCTTCACCAGGTGAAATGCATAGCTTGATACAGACATCATTAACAGGGTTCCTACGACTGTTTATTAAGACAGATGAAGATCTGGGAAGATAGCCCAGTTCACAAGCTCCAATCATGTAAGTATGAGACCCTGAATTCAAACTCCAGCATCACGAAAGAAGCCAGGCATGGTGGCACGTGCCCATAGTCCCTGAACTGTTGTGCTGGTCATTTGACATGAGCTGGAGTCATTTTGGAAGAGAGAACCTCAATTGAGAAAAAAATGCCCCCACCAAATTGGCCTGTGGGTAAGCCCCGGCTCGTTTTTCTTGACTACTGCTTGAAAATCCATGGGGGAGGAACCCAGCTGACTGTGGGTGGTGCCATCCCTGGGCTGGTGGTCCTGGGTTCTATAGGAAAGCTGACTGAGAAATCCATGGGGAGCAAGGCAGCAAGGCAGCACCCCTCATGGCCTCTGCATCAGCTCCTGCCTCCAGGTTCCTGACCTATTGGAATTCCTGCTCTCAACTTTCCTCAGAGATGTGGAACAGTACAGTAAAATAAACCCCGTCCTCCCAGGCTGCGTTCAGTCATGGTGATTTATTAAAGCCACAGAAACCTTCACTAAGACAACTGGGAGATGGACACCCGGGGCTTGGTAGCCAGGAAGTCCAGCTGAATCAGTGATTTCCTTATCTCAGTGAGCAGCTCTGTCTCAGGAATCATACACCTAAAGAATGAAATCAAAGTATGCTCGGGCCTCCACATGCACAGTGCTCACCCACATCACACACACAGGCTCACAGGAGGAAGGGAGAGAGACTGTATCTTCAGACAATGTGGACATGGGGAAAGGAGTGGAGATCCCAACCTCTGAACGAGGCTGTCAGCCTCCCACGTGATTCCTGATGGACACCAGGCTAAGCTCCTCTTTAATCTGGCCCAATTGCCGTAATAAGCCACTCTTGGAACTTAATAACTATCCCCTCCATCCAATCAATAGCAGAGCTACAAGATCCCTTGGCTGAGTTGATTTAGTTTGGAAGCACTCAGACACCCTGTGCCACGGTCCCTGCCCTCTTAAAATGGCTAGGCTTCACTTCTCTCCTGAACAGGCAGCTCCTAGGCACAGCCACCCAGAGGGAGAACCTTCCAGACACAGGCTTTGATGGAGACCCCTGTAACAGAAGTGCAAGAGGGCCAGGAGACAGTGAGTTGGCAGGTGTACAATGTCTCCATCCAGAAAACAGCATTCCCAAGTGGCCTACCCACTAGGAACGCCAAAGAGCCTCTGCACCTGGGAGAAGGGTGCCAGCGTGTGCATCATTATAGGATCACCTGGACAGCACCACAAATTTATTAAGCGATTCTAAGGACTGATTGGGGCGAGGGGAATAATGCTGGGGTGGGGCCTGATTGCTTTTGACTTTCTAAAAGGACACTTAGTGAGTGCGGGCTTTGGAATTGATAGAAAAGGGAACAGGGTGACAGGGAAGGAGAAGATGGAAGCACATCTCCACAGAACTCCAACCGCAGACACTTGCTGGGACCTTCTACCTCACCCCGACCACAGGAGCAGACCTACATCATAGCAAAATGCAGCCATTTTGGTGGCATCAGTGCTTCAGTGCTATTATTCTTAATAAGTGAGAGCAAATTGAGCAACATGGCAGCACAGCTTCTGAGCAGTCATTCCAGGCCAAGGGAGGTGAGCCCATGCCAAGGGGAGACCAAGTTCTCACTCCTCCACAATTCACAGGGAGTCTGTTGGCCTGGTGAGACCTGATGGATGCCTTGCCTCACAGTGGGTGCACACAGCCTAGCATCTCCACCTGTTCCACATGCCTTGGAGGTGTCCTCTCTGAGACGAGTAACACCAGGCCTGTAGAGACACCCCAGAACAGAGCACCAGAAATGGCAACTCTGAGAAGGGTCTTTGATGACTCTGAGCAAGAAATCCAAATCTCTGAGCCACAAGTATGTGTTGCAACAAACTATAACTGCCTGGTCCATAACATGGAGGGTGCTCATGTGAGTCAGAACATGGGAGGGACTTGGTCAAAAAACACGCGGTGGCTGTGCCGCCACTGATGATGACAGCAGTGATAAAATGACAACGGTGGTTGTCTTGGTCACTTCTCTGTTGCTGTAAAACACCATGGCCAAGGCAACTTATAAAAGGAAAGTGCTTAATTAGCTAGCCTTACAGTCTCAGAGAGTTAGAATCCATGATAGCAAAGCAAAGCAACAGCTGAGCACCCACATCTTGATCCGCAACCAAGAGCCAGAGAGAGAAGACACTAGGAATGGTGTGAGTCTTTTGGAAGCACAAAGTCCACCCCTAGTGACACACCTCCTCCAACAAGGCCAAACCTCAAACTTAACCCCTCTCAAACAGTTCTACCAATTGGGGACCAAGTGTTCAAATATGTGAGCATATGGAAGGAATTCTCACTCAAACCAAGACAATGGTGATGACAGTGATGGTGATGGTGGTGCTGATGATAATTATCATGATGATGGTGATTGTGACAATGGTGATGATGATGATGGTGATCCCAATGATGTCAGTGATGGTGATGATAATGATTTCCCTTAAATTCATTCATTCCTCAGTACCTTATCTCAAAATTAGAACCAAGAATCAGAGTAGCGGTTAGGGAGATGGATCAATGTGTAAGAATGCCAGGACTGCAAGCATGAGTTTGCATCCCCAGCTAGCATGTAATAAGGCCACGACTGTCCATGCTTATAGCTGCAGCATTGAGAGATGGACACAGGCAGGTTCTGGGAGCTCACTGGCCAACCTACCTGAAACAGCAAACTTCAGGTCCAGTGAGAGAACCTGCCTCCTGGAGAATAAGACAGAGAAAGTTCTAGAGAAGAATGCCCAGCACCCTTCTCTGCCCTTGATATGCACAGACACATTCACCATATACACATGTGCATGCAACCTCCCCCAATACACACACACCACAAAAACCCAGAGTATTCAGAAAGAATAATTGGGTATCCCATGACTGTGCTGGAATCAAGCAAACACACCTCCATTACAACATAATAATCCTAATGCAGAATTGCCTGTGGAAGGCTGATGAAACACAAGGAAGGGATGCCCTGATGATCAGACTTCCTGTGTGGCCACTTGCAATCTGCCTAGTGGGAGGATGAAGCCACATTCGCTCAGCACCATGTCTGTGAAGCAGCTAGCTTGAAATGCAGCCTCAGGGCACAGCTGAGACTCGCCTTCCATCTCTCCACCTCAGCTGTAGCTTCCTGAAGTTTCCCCCAGAGCCAATCTCATCTAGCAAAGCGAGAAGATGAAGCAACAACTTTCAAGTGTCTCCTTTAAGCACCTGAAATGGAGCTCAGAGTCAGCAAGACTGAGAGCTGGGGATGCAGAAGAGTGTCTTGCCAAGCCTGTGTTGATGTTCTGAAGTTACCAAGTGTACTGGATGGTCTTATGTCAACTTGACACATGAGCTAGAGTTATCGGAAAGGGAGGAACCTTAGTTGATAGAATGCCTCTATAAGACCCATCTATAGGGCATCTTCCTAATTAGTGATTGGTAGCAGAGAGCCCATCCCATTGTAGGTGGAACTGCTCCTAGTCGGTGGTCCTGGGTTCTATAAGAAAACAGGCTGAGCAAGCCATGGAGAGCAAGCCAGTAAGCAACACCCCGCCATGGCCTCTACATCGCCTCCAGAGCCCAGGCCCCTGTCCTGTTTGAGTTCCTGTCCTGTTTTCCTTCAGTGATGGATTAGATGTGGAAGTGTGAGCAAAATAAGTTCTTTCCTCCCCTACTTGCTTTTTGGTCGTGGTGTTTGATCGCAGCAATAGAAACCTTAACTAAGACATAAAATAAGAACTGGTATGAAAATGCACCAGATGAGCTGGTGTGAGGATGCAAGGCTTCAGAGAGAACAGGAAAGCAAAAGACTTCTGGGCAACATGGTCATCATCATCACCACCACCACCAATCATCATCACCACCACCACCATCATCACCACCACCACCACCACCACCATCATCATCACCACCACCACCATCATCACCACCACCACCACCATCATCACCACCACCACCACCACCACCATCATCATCACCACCACCACCACCACCACCATCATCATCACCACCACCACCATCATCACTACCACCACCATCACCACCATCATCATCATGACCATCATCACCATCTCACTATAAGAACCAATGGCATCATGGGGTGACTAACCCATAGAAAATGACTTCTCAAGACTCACTTTCCTTATCTGGAGACAGTAAAGCAAAAGGACCTTGATGCCCTCAGAATTTCAACAAGCACCTGCCACAGGTAGGGAGGGGTGAAATGACTTGGCCAAGTAGACCAGAGAGCTTGATAGGAGGTAGCTCTGAAAGACCCAGCATCTCAATAGGCCAGGCAAGAGGCTAGCATGGCATCTACCTGCCTATGAAAGCACTCTAGGCATACCCTCTGGCTGTGCTCACACCAAATGCCTGCAAGTCACCTGGCACCCCTCTTCCTCTTTCACCCCACCTCTCATCTATAAATGTGTTCTCCTGACATGCATTCTACCCAGAGGATGAATGACATTAGCTGAACTCCGGTTTCAACTGAGTTTATTATGCATATAGCAAGCAAAAATAAATAAATAAAAGAATAAGTAGCAAGCTGTAAATAATAAAATATTATCAAATAAGGGACTTACAACATCCAGCAGGAACCAACTGGACAAAATCCATGGAGGCAGCTGGAGTTACCAGGAGAGTTTTAGGCAGAGCATTTGGCTTCAGGTGAGGCTCCAAGTCAAAGAAGAAAAGGCAGGTAACACATAGAGAGAAAAACAGCACCAAACAGGGTGCTTACAACATCCAGGAGTAATGGCCAGGGAAACCCCTGAAATGGCCATGCTGGCTCCTGACTGAAGTCTCCAGGCATGGCAGAGCATCCTCTGTCCTCTCCCTGGGTGAGCTACCAGCTTCTCATTCCCTGTAGGCATTGCCACAGGATAAATGGCTAGCTTTTCTCAAAGTGCCATGGTTTCCCATACCCTTGGATGTCCGCTGTTCTCCTTTCTCCATGTGACATGCCATGGACCAGCCTCACTGGACAAGGAACCTTGGAGGACACTTGCAATAAGCATGCTTGAGTCTGGCATAAGCACTACGTGACAATTTCCCTGTATGATTTATGGTATGGCATGGGCCTCAGTGCATAATAAGGATGGCCCACTTCTCAACCCTGCCATTCCTATAACCCTGGAGTAGATCAGTATTACTATGACAAATGCCTAAAGACCCTCCCTACACCTGCCCTTGGCCCATATGTCCCCGTTTCCATAGCAGCAGGACTTAGCTTTTCTTCTGCTAAGAATCCTTCAGTGCCTCCCAGCTTCCTCCCAACATATCTCATGCTCCCTTTGTCCTCCTGTCCTCACCCACACTGGCTCAAGCCTCTTCCCAAGCATAAATGCATTCTGCCCACTCTCCCTGGCCCCTCCTCTCATACAGCAATCTTGGCTATTCACATATGCTCAGTTATCCTCTTGAGGCTCCTCTGGTCCCTCTGACCATGTAATACTGCCAAGCCCACCCTGGAGATCCGGGTCTCATCCACAGCTAGTTTTTCTTCATGATGCTGTTTTATAGGTTGCTGTTACTTCTCTTGCCAAAACGTTCATTCCTACCCATGACCTGAACTCCTGGGGTCAATGTCACAGTGTCTCTGTAGAGTGTGGCTGTTATGCCTGGGAAGGGTCACCACTCACTTGGAAAGAGAGGAGAGGAGAGGTGCTGTCCAGCATCTAGGAACATGCAGTACAATCCACTGACAAGTAATTGTCAGTCTCAAAACACTAAAGGTGGCAATACTGAAAAGCCTGCCCACAAAGTAGAATACAGATGTTCCAGGAGCTCATCTGCTGTCTTTCATTGTTATGAACCCACTGCTAGAAAAGCACTATGGAGCCAGGCGCAGTGGCACAGCTGCCATCTCAGCACTTGAGAAGCTGGTAAAGGAAGATCAAGAGTTCAAGACCAGCCTTGATTGCATGAGATCCTGAGATAAAAGGGATTGAAGGGAAGAGTTGGGAGGGCAGGAGAGGGGGAAGAAAGGAAGAAAGGGAAAAGGGAGGGAAGGAAGTAGGGAGGAAGTAAAGAAGGGGAAATAACTCAATTGCTAAAGTGCTTGCTGCACAACCTATGAGCCCATGTTAAATCTTCCATAATAACATGCTTTTTTAAAAGCTAGACGAAACGGGAGCCCATTGGGTTTGGAGTAAGAATAAAAGAGAGAATGCAGTGCAACACAAAGTGCCCCAGTGGTTTTCATGAGGCTGGGTGTGCTGCGGCCTCAGTCGTATCTGCACACCTTTTGAAATGCTCCTCCACGAAGGTCACTGCATGTGGCACTATGAAAAGGCTGGTAAAGTTTAAGCCTCTCTTCATGTGGATCATTCCATGTAACTGCTGAGCATCTCTCATGGTGCTTAATCTTTGTGGCAGCTGCAATATGACTGCCATTATTGTCTTGTTACCATGATCCTCTAGTGGAAGGACACAATGAGGTGAACCCCCAAGCCAACCAAACAAGAGGCTGCAGGTCTGGGCTTTGGCAGTGGCTCAGTGGGTAAAGTGGTTTCCATTCATGCTTGAGGGCCTGAGTTCAGTTCCCAGAACCCACATTTAGAAAATAGCTGGGCATACTGGACTTCCTTGTAATTCCATCATTAGAAAGGGTGGACAAATAGATTATTAGGGCTCATTGATCAGCCAGTGAACCCCACCCAGTGAGTAAGGAACTCCGCTCCCCCACATACATACAGAGGGAAAGAGTGAAAGAGAGCTATCCAGGTCAAGAAAGTAATGAGTATGACAGCACCTTCCTGTGATCCCAACACATGGGAGGCTGAGGATGGAAGATTGTGAGGATAAGGACAGCCTAGGCTGCACTATGACACTCTATCTTGAGAAACAAAAGAGTTTTCATGCCTGAATGACAGGGTACATGGGTTCCACGCCTAGCCTTTCCCTTACAGTCTGCAATCTTGAGCAAAAGATCTTGCTTCTTGAATCCTGTTTGCTAAGCTGAAGGTGGGGCTGAAAACCCTATTCACAGAAAGAGCTTTATGAGGACTAAGAAAGTAATGGACACAATGTACATGGAAAAGCACATGGTATACCAGCCTTAGTCATCACATGTGATGGTGAAGATGGTGACCACGAAGAGGGTGAAGGTATCAGTGATGATGTGATGCTGGGGATCATGACAGAAATGGCAATTGTAGTGATGACAGAGACAGCATTGATGGAGGTGATGATGACAATGGTAATAGTGGTGAAATAATGGTACAATCATGTTGTTGATGACAGTGATGGTAGAGGCATATTATTATGGTGACAAGGATGATGATGATGATAACACTGACTATAGCTGTGATGCTGGGGTTCACAATGAAGATATTGACTGTAGAAAAGGTGGTGACAGTGGAGACCATGTTGATGGCAGTTACCAGGACGACAGTGGTGATGGTAATGATGATGGTATTGTTATGTTGGTGACGATGATTGTAGAGACAGATGATGAAGGTGACAGTGGTCATGGACATGATGGTGAGGCTCATGGACAGGGTGATGACTGCACTGAAGACGGTTCAGGGTGAAGACAACGTTGATGAGGAAGACAAGCATGATTGTGGTGATGACAGTATAACCACATTGGTGATGAGGGTGATGGTAAAGACAGTGTTAATAGAGGGGACAAGGTGATGATGGAGACAGTGCTGACAGAGGTCATGAGAATAGTGCGAGCAGTGACAGCAAAGAATGACCACAATGGCAATGGTGACTTCACCTCCATCTCCATAGAGCCTTGGTATTAGAAAACTTCTCACCATGAACTTGGCTGTTCCCCTTAGCAGTCTCCAGCCATGTCAGTCAGCCTTGTTCTTCCCATAAAACCCAAAGGCCTCTCCACTACCACCTCTGTATGATCCTGAACAGGTGAATCCTCACCCTCTTGGATACCTCAGTTCTCTTGCCTGGAAAATGGGAGTGTAGTGGTTGCTAGCATCCTGGGGTAGCAGCAGGAGTAGATGCACAGGAACTTGTTTTACATCAGAAGAAAGCTCAGTGCCTTCCAGAGATTTAATGTGTGCTTATCATTCATTAACCAACCCCTAACCTACAAATATGATGCCACACACAACTACTCCGAAATTATATAGGCCCCTGCTACATGCACCCCAAAGCTACAGGCATGAGGTGTGGGATCCAACAAGATGCCCTGCCTTCCTCTTCTGACTCCAGCTCTGATTTGCTTCCTTCGCTTTCTTACAAGACTGCTCTGTTCTGGGAACACGGATCTATCTAAAAGCCTTTGTTTGGCATTTTCAGTCCAACTAATTGTGAGACTCACCAGCTTGGGCAGAAATCCAAATGCTGTCTGCTGGTAATGCGACAGAACAGAAATGTGTTTGGGTGTTTGGGCTCCTGGCTGGTGAAGCCACTTCATCCTGATGAATAGTGACATGTGGAAATCAATCCAGGTCGCTTAGGAGAACAACTCGGTATTCGGTGTCCAAATGAATCGCAGCTAATTTATTATGGGCGATTTGATTAAACACACAAGAAAGAAGAGAGCCGATGCGGGCGTCTGCGGTGAATTGTCTTGTGGCTCATTTGAAAGCGTCTCCAAAGCTCAACAACCACAACAAGAAAAGTAAACTATTTCAAAGCATTCAGGGCAGTCCATGAGGCTCATCCTTGGAGTAGTCAATATCATTTTTATCCTTTTCTTCCATCCTTGGGAAATGGACTGAGTTATAAGAAAAATAAGTCAACATAAGGAATCCACTTCCCCAAAAGCTAACATTCAGAGAGAGTTTTGTGCTAGTTCACGTCTTGCCATTGTGACAAAATGCCTGATAACTGAAAGGGAAAAGATTTGGCTTGACATAGCAGATGCCTTCAGTTCACGGCCCATGACCTTCATGTAGCCTAATACAAAATCATAAACATATTTAGACACTATGAGATTTGGGGTGTTATATAACCATTGTGAGATAACATTGTGACAGTGAGGATGTGTGGTAGAGGATCCTTAGAACCCACGTTTTTAAAAAGCAAGGCATGGGCTGGAGAGATGGCTCAGAGGTTAAGAGCACTGTCTGTTCTTCCAAAGGTCCTGAGTTTGATTCCCAGCAACCACATGGTGGCTCACAACCATCTATAATGAGATCTAGCCTCTTCTGGCTTGCAAGCACACATGCAGTCAAAACGCTGTATACATAATAAATAAATAAATCTTTTTTTTTTTAAGCAAGGCATACTAGGCCTTCTTGTAGTCCCTGTGCCAGGAAGGGGAAGACAAGCAGATTCCAGGACTCCACGGCCAGCCTCATATATTCAGTGACTACTGGGCCAGCGAGAACCATGTCTTAATAAACACAGCAACTAGCACCTAGGAAACAATGCCAAGGTTGTCCTCTGACCTCCACATGCATGCACATGTTCTCATACATGCGCACACATGCAAACATACACACACACACACACACACACACACACACACACACACACCAGAGGCACCTGTCCCATGCAGTAAGAGTGGCAGACTACCTACTAGCCAGCCTTCTGAACATCAGAAGGATCCCAGAACTGTCCAGATAACTGAGCGGATCAAGCCCAGCATGCTCATGCTGGCAGATGCTTCCTCATCAGCTTGGATGTCTTACCTCCTGTACCGGGAACTGGAGACAGTGGCCCTCTAGTGAGATACCATGGGCTGGTGAGTGTGGGAGCCACGATGTGTGCTGTGTTGGCTATTTTCTGTTGGAGTGGCCAAAATCCCTAAGAGAAATAAGCTAAGGAAATAAAGGTTTCTTTTGTTTGGTGGTTTCTGAGGGTTCCATCTATTGTTTCTGGGTCCACCATCTAGGGAAAAACATTGTAACAAGTGGCTACAGACTGGGGCAGGGGAGAGGTACTCATTTCATACCTGACAGGAAATAGAAATGGAGACAGGAAGCACCAGGGATATATCACCTCCAAGGGCCTGCCCCTGGGGACCTGCTTCTTCTAGGTAAATGTCACCTCCTAAAGATTCTAGAGCCTACCAAAATAGAATCACCAGCTGGGACCAAACATCCAATACAGGAGCCAATGGGGGACATTTCGTATTTTATTTTAGCACATGCCCTGGAAAACTGAAGCCAGTGGTTATCATAGTGTCACACACACACACACACACACACACACACACACACACACACACACACAAATCTGTCTTCCTGTCTCCTTTTCCCTCCCTTCACTGCTGAGCCTGACAAATGACCCTAGCTACTCTTGAGGTTTCCTGGTAGCCTTGACACCCACACCTACCATCAAAGCCCTGAGATCACAAATAACCAGAGACCCCCGAGGCGACAAGACAAGGCAAATAAGTTCATTCGCTGGGGCCTGACCCTGACAGTTTCAGAATCTAGGAGGAAGGCAGCTCTCTCGGGCAGATGTCTGGCTTCTGACTGGAATTGCTGGCAGCTCCAGGTCTAACTTGACAGATGACCACTGACTGTCAATTACCGTGCTTTGCCACGGATGATGTCCTCGGAAATCTACTCAGACGGAGCAGATATAAATCTGTCCCATCACATTGTTCTTTGGCCCAGACACTGAGTGGTCACTAACTTCACTGCCAGCTCAGAGAGACTCGGAAATGACCATCAGGGTTTCAGAGCACAAGGCACCTTCTGCACTGTGCTAAGATGCTGAAATTCACTATGAATGGAACAGGCAACAAAAGCAAAGAATGGCAGCAAGAGAGTGCACTTTCTCAATGAACAATAATACCCTTGGAAGTGAAAAAAAAATCTCATTAACTTCAGGGTCATCACCCTAAAGTGAAGTTGCAAGAGAAACCAAGCCCGGGTTCTTGGAGTCATTTTTCCTAAACTATACCTGCAGACAGACAAGCGAGCTGAAATTCAGGTCCCCATAGAAGGGAGCAGATAGCCCAGTGCAAGGCACCAGGTACTTCACTGAGATAAGCGAATTTCAGATAATCCATAGAGCAAAGGCTTATTCTTGGTAAACGTAATCTACAAAGGTCTGATATTAAAATAAAATTGGAAATGCATTTAAAGCCAGATATGGTCACCTTTTCCCTGATGTCCAGCAGGGCCTGACAGTCACATAATGGGTTTCTTTTGTACTTTTCTTCCCAACTAATTATGTTATAATGCTTTACTTCTGTTTTCAGAAATGTCCATGAGGCAGCAAAGCCTAAGCAGGTCTGTCTCCACCACCAGCTGTGTCTGAGATACAATTCAGGGCTTTTGAAGAGGGGTTTTGGTGGCACAAGCCTGTTGTCCCAGTTACTAGGGAGATGGGGCAAGAAGATTACCAGTTCAAGGCCAGCTTGGGCCACTACTACTGTGCAACTTTGTAAGACGATGTCTCAAAAGTCAATGTTAGAGAGCTGAAAATGTAGCTCAGTAGGAGAGCTCTTGCCTAGCACAGACAAGGCCATGGGTTCAACCCCCAACAGCAACAGAACAAAACTCAAGAACTTTTAAGTAGAGTTACAGCTTCCCTCACTTTTTACCTAACTCTGTTGACATTTAATGACAACTGTCAGAACAAAAGCAGAATTAGGCAGAATTAGTAAGTTTGTATTCAGTTTCACCTGACATCCAAGGAAGAGCCTGTTCCTATTTCTTGAAAATATTCAAGTGTCTATGCCCAGGGAAAGACAAGTTGACAGAAGAAACCTGGAGAATTATAAACCCTCAAATTAAAATGGGATTTTTTTTCTCATGTGTTAAGCCCCCAGGGAAGGCAAGGCTAAGGTTGAGGCACCTGTGGTGTCAGCCCTGTGGGTGACAAGGAGACTCATATCCCAAAAGAAGCACACATTGAATGCAGTGACTCTTGAAATTTTTGGGTAAAAACTGGAGCAGGGAGACAGATTGGTTTAAAAAAAAATCATTTGTACAATGAGTATTTACTACACAGGCACCAAGAATCTGGGCTGTGCTGGACCTCATGGCCCTAAGGCAAACAAGAAGCCACATCCCTGCCCTGCTGGAACTGTGAGTCTACAGGGAAATAAAATATAGCAGGTACTGGGGTGAGGGTGACGTCACAAGACTGGAGGGGAGAATTATTCCAAGCCCGTAAGTCAGAGTGTGCTGGAGAAGGGGACTGTGAGCTGATGGCTCAAAGACGTACGGAGGAGAAAGACGTCAAATGCAAGCATCCAGCGGAGGGGAGGGACTGTGTATGGTAAGCCAGTCACCAGGTGGGTGAACTCCCACTGTCCTCAGGAGCAAAGAGTAAACAAGAGCACACGGGCAGAACTAGTTGCTGATAAGAAAGATTCACGTGGAGAGCTGGGCCAGCTGGAAGAGTTGGAGATGGCCAAGCGTCGATGGGCAAGAGAGTCAAGAGCAACCAACACGGAGCCCACGAGGTAGGAAGAGACAGGCTGTGTGGACCTCAGATGTTAAGCAGACTCTCCGGGACTACGCCAAGTGTCTCTCCAGCTGTCATCTGCCTGCTGGGGATGCAGGCGCTGGTGCCCTGAGCACTTTCGTAAGGCGAAGTCCATGAATCTGATCAGCGGCATGAGGGAGACGTGGGCACTTTGCTTCTATTTCAGGAGATTGAAGAGCTTGAAGTCTTAGCAAAGTCCAGAGCTGGGGATGCGACAACCTCTAGGAAGCAATGTAGGTGGCTTCCCTCCCGCTGTGGCCAAGACCCAGTCGCAGACGGCCCCAGAGGTGTATGTCTCCTTGCCTTGTAGTAATTCTGTAGTGTGTGTGTGTGTGTGTGCGTGTGCGTGTGCGTGCGTGCGTGCGTGCGTGCGTGCGTGTATGTGTGTGTGTGTGTGTGATTTTAAAAGTCTATAAGTAAGTCCATTTCTGAATTTCTTATCTTACACATGGTATTTCAGATTTGGGGTTCATAACCACACTGGACTACAAAAGGAAGGGTCTTTAAATAATGGATTTTTACGAACCTTAAAGTACATCTAATACAGACAAAAGCATATAGAGAGCACAGTTCAACAGGCTAAGAATGGGGATGCAGGATGCTACTTGCTCCACCAAAGGGACAGGGTCTCTACTAGGTTTTCTTTGCACTAGCCAGAGATTCCTGTGACTACAGGTGCACCCCTCTAATGCTGCACCTAGTGGATGTCTTGGCATACACCTGTAATCCCAGCACTTGGGAGGTAGAGGATCATAAATTTTAGAGGATCATAAATTTGAGACCTGTCTGAGATACGTAGTGAGACCCTGTCTCAAAAACAGAGAGATAGTTCAATTCCTTCTGGGACCCCCAGAGACCAACCCCAGCCAACCTGGGGTACTTTTGCATACAACTATTAGAGCTGCAGAGAGATTTGTTAAGTGTGGTGACAAACCCCGAGCTACCTATGGTGACCGCAGCATACACCACCCTATGTAGGCCTGACACTTAGGAGTGTCAAAGTGATATTGCGTGGTTGCCTGCAACCCAACAGAAAAAGTGAACATCTCTTTGTTTGCCCTTGAATAAGGCCCTGTCGCACACCTCAGTGAGTGCCAAGGGCCAGGTCCAGAAAGCTACAAAGACAACCCTTTTGCCAAGTGAAGTGACAGTCCTATGGAGAAGCCAGTGGTGACAGCAGAACCAGAGCTTGCTCAGAGCAGAGATCTATTACAAGAACCATATTTAGACACACCTTGACAAGAAAAGGGGCCAGTCTTGCTTGCCAACTTTGTCCCAGGCCTTCCACTCCTCTTTAAGAAACTGTTCTGGTCACAGTGATAAACTGCATAAGCTACAGTACTCCAGACATCTCTCAGAACTCCACAATGGGATCAATGCCTCAGGGCCTTTGCACACGCCTACCCATCTTTTACGCCCCGCCCCATGTGTCTGCCTCCAATATAAGCTATGTTTATTTACTAAGAGCTGCCTCCTCTCATCTCTCAAAAGTCCATCCCTGCTATTTACCCCTTCTACATCACTCAGCCTTTCTCTACAGCACGGCTCACAGTTTTATCATCGCTCCATGTTTTCTTTGTTTGTGATCCATCTCCAAGTTCCAGCGTGCCACACGAGGCCCGTCTGCCATATCCATCCTCCTGTCTCTCGCCTCTGCATACTTTGATGTGCCAACAAGGCGAAAGAAACCCAAAATCTTCATTTTTTTAGGAATTCAGATGAACCTGGAGACACCCCAGTTTCAACAAAGGTGATGGAGTTTAGGCCCCAGGCAGCCTCAGAACCTTTAAAGTACATTATAAATTTAGAAATTCACACAAAAGTTGTGCATCAAAAAAAAAAAAAAAAGGAAGAAATACAGGCTACAGAACTTCTTTTTTGTTTGTTTGTTTTTTTGGTTTTTTTGAGACAGGGTTTCTCTGTGTAGCCTTGGCTATCCCAGACTCGCTTTGTAGACCTCGAACTCACAGCGATCTGCCTGCCTCTGCCTCCCAAGGGCTGAGATTAAAGGTGTGCGCCACCATGCCAAGCGTCAGGCTGCAGAACTTCTGAAACACATCTGGCTACGAAATTATTCTTCTTTGTGGCATCTGGGTGCATGCACACATGTGTTCATGTGTGGGCTCCTGCATGTGGAGGCCAGCGGGAAAACTTAAGTGTTACTCCCTCGTAGCCAACCAGCCTACATCAGGACTGAGCCATTTCGCCAGCCCTCAATAAAGAAATAGCAGTTCCAACCACCTTGCTTTTTGAGATAAGGTCTCTCCCTGAACCTGGAGCTTACCAATTGTCTGAGCCTTCTGGCCAGTGAGCTCCAGGGACCCACTTCCTGTCTCTCCCTCCCCAGCACTGTGATTCAAGCTCACACCGCCGTTCTTGTTTTTTTATGTGGATTCTGGGGAAGCGAAATGAGTTCCTCATGCATGTGTGGCCAACACTTCCTCATCCAATGTCCCAAGAAACATTGTGGGGGGAAAGTACATTAAATCTGATCTTCATGTATGGTGCTTGAGGGTCGAGGCACAGTACACAGTGCTTGTAGCTCCAAAGAAGACAGAGCTAGCATCTCAGCTAATCATTGCTCAGCAACCCTACTAAACATGTGCCTGGCAGAACAGACAATCTGCAGAACAGAGCTGTAGTTGCCTATTTACCAACAAGTGTGTGTGTGTGTGTGTGTGCGCGTGTGCATGTGTGTGTGCACATGCACACTTATGGTAAAAGTAGATGGTTTCACATTCTCTGAACTGATGTCAAATAGTCTAGAATGGTTCCCTGTGGGAGCACAAGCCCCAGAACAAAACAGAGCTTCATCTGCGTAGGCTGACAGCTCAATTTCCACTGCTACAGGGAGGAAGACAGGTATGGCTGTCATGGCTGGCTGAAAGCCCTTTGATAGCTCCGTGGATGGCAGGCCTGGAAGCGCTTTTAGGCAAAGCAGCGCCTGTGTTCATGTGGCCTGGGTTCACTGGCGCAGACCTTCCGAGACCAAAGAGGGAAACGCATTCCGTAATGTGTGCATGTCTTTGATGCTCCACTACCAACTCCGATGCTCCGCTTACGGTGCCCACAGAGAGGGATTTCCAAACAATCTGTTTACTTCCTCTAAAGCACGCCCTGCCCCCCCCCCCCCACCCCTACTCCCCCCTGCCCCCCCTTCATCCCTATACCCACTGCATCAGAGTGACAGCCCAATGCTGCCTGCATTAAAAGGGTCACAGTTAGCCTGGCCTGGTGCTTCAGTCTTGTTACCTCGACTACTCTGAAGGCTGAAGCAGGAGGATCACAAGTTCAAGGCCAGCCTGTGCAACTTAGTGAGACCCTATCTCAAAGCAAAGTGTAGACAGAGGTTGGGGATGTGTCCCAGTGAGAGAGTGCTTGCAGGTGCAAGGACCTGGTTTCAATCACCCGCACTATTTTTTTTTTTTTAATTTAAAAAGTGTGTGTACCAAAGATGTAACCCAAGAGCACTTGCTTAGCACACATAAAGCCCTGAGTTCAATACCCAATGCTGCTGCTGCTGCTGCAGAAGAAGAAGCACAAATTCTTAAAGCTACATATAAAAATGTACCATCCTCTTCAATAAACTACCTAGAACTTCCATTCAACATAGGCTGTAAGCCATGGGGACTGACTGGCTTGCTCCAACTCTGTGCAGCTCTCAGCAAAAGGATGGGACAGGAGTGCACAGTGAGTAAGGAGCTGGAGAGTGAATGTCCCCTCTATGGTGTGAGGGACTTCCCCACCACCATGCTAGACTCAGGGCAGGCTGAGCTCAGGTTATCAGTGTCACTGCATCCATGATTAAGTACACCCAGGCCCCAGAGAAGTGTTCTGAATGGTGCCTCTGTGTCAAGACAGCTCTTCACATGGACCTTGCCAAGCCAGCCTGTGGGGAAAGAACCATTTGCCTATGTTATCACCAGGTTAGGTCACCTCAGAAGTGATGTCTTAGATGGCAGGAACAGGGACATCAGCTTGCACTGATTTGCTTGTACCAGGCCAAGCTAGCTATATTATCTAATTTAAATTTCAGTCTGGCATCTTTGTATCTTATATTTTACAACAGTAAATAAAGCAAACAAAATTCTAAGGGTGTGTGTGTGTGTGTGTGTGTGTGTGTGTGTGTGTGTGTGTGTGTGTGTAATGATTTAGCTACAGGTAATACAAGACAGAGGAGATGTTGAATTCCAAACCCACAGGGCCTAAAAACGCTTATCATCACTGAAAGCTCAAGAGCCGATAGGACATGGCCCCAGTGTGGATGGTATTTGGAGTTTGGGGTAGAATACCGGGCCTTGTACATGAGAGAAAGTGCGTTCTACCACTGGGCTGAAGTTCTAAATGCTCCAAGGTGACTGGAACTTGCCCCAGCTGTTTGAGATTGTGTGGGTGGGACTGAGATCCAGCTCAGTTGGCTGGTGGCTTGCCTAGCACTCACAAACCTCTGGGTTCATCTCCCGCGCTGCATACTCCAGGCGTGGTGGTGTAAGTATGTAACCCCAGAGTTCCAGAGGTGGAAACAGGAAGACTGTAAGTTTAAGGTCATCCTCAACTATAGAGTGAATTTGAGGCCCGCAGAAACCACTTGAGGCCCTGTCTCAGAAAAGAGGGAAAGAGAACAGGCTTGTGGGTTGTTTTATTCGCTCTCACTGATAGCTGCATCCCTGCCTGACAATCCAGCAGCTTTGAGGTATCCAGGTCCATTCAGGGAAACCTGCTACCTCCACGGACGCTGCAGTCTTTACACACATGTGCTTGTAGCATATCCCACCTATGGTGTGTGCCTCTAGCCTGGGATTATGGAGAAGTCGTGTGCTTGGTCCAAAGCTCCCTCATGGGATTCTCTAGAACAGAGGGGAAACTGAGGCAAGAGAGCAAAAGAAAATGTGAAGCAAGACAAGGAGCATGGGATGGGCGTTTTGGGAATCTGACTGAACCATGGGTGGCTCTCCAAAACACCTCCATCATTTAATACACAGGAGACACCTTGTGTCTCTGAGCACAGGCCACCCACAGGCTGCTGTGCCCTTCCTATGGCTTAACCAGTCCCTGGTCTCCAACTATTGGCTGCAGAAATCCACTACCCCTTTCTTAAAAGGCCAGCCTTTCACCCAGAGGTCCTCTCTCTGAGCCTTGCTCCTCCTTCAAAGTAGCTCTGTGAAGATAAAGGTGGTGTTATTCTTCACCGGAAGCACCAGCTTTTATTGCTGTTGCTGGTCTGTTCCTGCTTACATCCCTTACAGGAAGACAGCATGCCAATCATTTGTCTGACTCCCGGGCCCAATACCTACTCCATAAGAGCAGGGAGGTTTGCTCCTTGTATCTGCTACTGTTTCAAAGTTGATACGACATACACAGCAGATGCTCAACAAACCAGTTCTAAGCTGTTGGTTAAATCAGCAACATTGTTCCCAGACTTTATTTGCTTTAACCTTACAGGGCTGAAGTGGGACACCGGATGTGAGGGCAAACTGACTGTGATGCCTGTGATCCCACTGATTGCCAGGGTTGAATTGGCATCCTGAATTGTGTCTCCACGCAGCCTCTGCCTTCTGGGGCAACCAGCATCCTTTCCTATGTCCTCACCAGGGCAGTCCCATTCCCTTGATGGTGGATGCTATAGCGTAGACGTTAAAGCCAAAGTGAGCTCACAACCACCACCAGTGAGCTGCACAACCAGTACCACTCTCATAGCCACAGCAGCAGGAAAAACAGAGACGGGTGGGTTTGGAGACTACTAGCTAGCAGTTGCAAGGTAAAGGGCAGGTAGTAGGTGTGCCATCCTATCCTCACATCTTACAGCTCCCCACCCTCCTCCCCCCTCCCCCACTCTCCCGACTAGTTTCCTAAACTTCACGTCTCAGCCATAGATGAGGCCATGTAACTGAAAGTGAGAGACACAAAAGAAATGGCAGCAGTAAAAGGTTTCGGAATGCACAGCAGCCAAGAGGAACGTCACATCAAACACAAATGAGTCTGGCATGTTTCTGACGGTGTTCACCAGAGTCGCATCATGAGATTTCACCCCAGCCTTGGTTCTGAACACCCTCCATGCTCACTTGGCACTGTGCCATCACACCAGAGTCTACCCAAGCATCTCAACCCACATTTGATAGTGTTTCTTATGAAACTGCAGGGCGTTGCTGCACGTTCCCAGGTCTCAGCTCCAACAGAAGCATGTTTGCATTCTGGAAAACCAAGACTTTTACATTTTACTCTTCGCTCTCCTCAGCATGTAAATATCAAATGTGTCTCTTTTTGGATTGGGTTATGTTTGACTGTTTGAGTTTTAAAGTTGTTGTTTGTCCAAAAAAAAAAATCATTATGTTAATTTTGTCTTGGGATTGGGGTAGAATTTCCAAAATTCCTGAGTCAAATCTAAACATGCTTCCCCAATCACATGCCATGAATATATGTAAAGCAGCAGTCTCAGAGCTAAGGATTATAAAATTAAAATATCAATAAATTTTGAGAGATGCTGAAGAAGGGACACTGAAGGAGATGACTCACAGGAAAGGCCATAAAATTCCTCAATGCCACCAGACCATGGTGGTGCATGCCCTTAATTCTAGAACTTGGAAGGCAGAGGCAGGCAGATCTCTGAGTTCCAGGCTAACCTGGCCTACTAGTGAGTTTCAGGCCAGCCAAGACCTCACAGAGAAACCCTGTCTCAAAAAACCAAAAAAGAGAAAAGAAAGAGAGAGAGAGATTTCTCACTGCCAAGCCTAAAGGCCTGAGCTTGATTCCCCCAAGACCCACATGGTAGAGGAGAGAATTACCCTCCACTTGTGTGCTGGGGCACGTGTGCCTGTGTGTGTGACATACACATACACACACACACACACACACATTGAGTGAAAGACACTGAAGATGATCTGTGCCCTACAGTATCAAATACCCAGGAAAGGCTTGCTTATGTATACACAATAAACAGGCACACCCATCTCATTAGTATGCAAATTTATTTGTTTTAAGGAATAGTAAATAATACACATACTAAAGAACTATTTTAAAATCAATTTCTTTATGGATAATTATCAACCGATGCCTGCATTACATTACTCGTGTTATATAAAAATCTGGGGGATAGAAAGCAGTCGCAAGTTGACAGTGTAGGAAGCCCTACTGGATGTGACCCTCAGCCAACACTCCTTCCAAAGGCGCCTCCCCACTGCCAATCAACGCCGCACTGGTCCTTGTTCTGAGAACGTGAATTTGTTCCCTCTCAGAGGGCACACGGGAGAACAAACTGAGCAGAATGTATTTTGCATTTTCTCACGCATGACCGCATCTGTAAGAAACACTGGGTGAACACAGAGAGCTGTGACCAGCTGAGATTAGACACGTAGGAGTGTGTGGGCATTCCTCTCCCTGCTGTCCCCTCCCGCGGGCTCATGTGCTCCATTCATACCCATCCATGTGTCATGTCATAAGATTGGGACACCACAATGCCCTGCTCCACCCATCTCAGTGGCTCACAGTCTGCATGCCCTCTGCTCCAATGCCCCATGGCCACGCCAAACTTAAGTTCTTTTTCAAGGAAAGGGTTGTTCATTATGACATTCGTGTGCAAGTAGCCATTTGAAGTAGGCAAAATGGTACTGCCATTTGTATTAGGTTCCTGCCTTTTTCTTTTTTCAATCCCTGTTTGAAGGCAGGGTCTCATGTGGTCCAGACTAACTTCAAGTTCCCTATGCAACTGAAGATGACCTTGAACTTCTTATAGTCCTGCCTCTACCTCCCGAGCGCTGGGATTACAGGCCTGTGACATCACGCCTAGTTTATGTGGTGCTGGGGATTGAACTCAGGGCTCTGTGCATGCCAGGAAAAGACTCTATCAACTGGGCTACTCCAGATTATTTTATTTTTAAAATCCTCCAATCTCCCCTCCCCACAAGGCTCCAGGCAACCATTATCTGCTTTCCTGTTACTATGGATTCATCTGAAGTTTTAAAATTCATATCCAAGGGAAGACTATACAGTCTGGCGTCTTCTTGACTCGGGTACATTGTTGCATGCTGTGTGAAAGCCCACTCCTTCTCATTCCAGATGCTCTTCCATCACAGACGTGTGCCACAGTTGTTTTCACTGTCCCTATGGTGATGGACATTTGGGTTCATGCCCACATTAATTTGGGCTTATATTTTCCTTTCTCTCGTGTTGCCACTCCAAGAGTTACATAACTAGTGAGCCTAGTAGGGAAATATTCAGCCAACTTAAAAAGACTAACAAACTGTTTTCCAAAGTGACTGAGCCACTAGACACACCAAAAATCCCTGTGTGAGAGTCTCAGTTCCTGCTCATCGATGCTCTTGCTCCCTGTGGTCTGCTTGCTTAACTCCAGTGCCTCTACTAGGGCCTCAGTGGTCCCTCATTGTGGTTTTTGTTCCATTTACACTTATTGTTTTGGAGGGTGCCATAGCATATGTGTGAAGGTCAGAGGACAACTTGAAGGAGTTACTCCTCTCCCCCAACTATCCTGGTCAGACTCAGCAGGAAGCCCTTCTGTCACGGAACTACATTACCAGCACCTGCCTGTATGTCTCTACTAACGGTAAATATGTTTTTGTGATTATTTACCACAAAGATTTTATTGGATGGAGTGGATTTGAGTAATCGAACATCTTATCATCATTTTATCTGGAGTTTTCCCATTAGTGAGGTTAAGGAATTTTTTTTTATACAAGCTGGATATAAGTCCATCAGTTTTAAATTGAACAAATGCTTTCTCCCAGCCTAAAGCTGATAATTGTCTAGACAGTGCAGCTCAAAAAAAAAAAAAAAACAGTTTTAAATTTTGATTAAAATTGAATTAACTGGTGTTAGTGGGTCCAACTTTTAGTCTCTGTGGTGGTCTGGATGAGACTGGCCCCATAAACTCCTGTGTTTGATATCTTGGTTACCAGTTGGTGGAACTGTTTGGGAAGGGCTGGGGGTGTGGCTTTGTTGGAGGGGGCATATCACTGGGGGCAGGAATTTGGGGTTTTAAAAGACTTGCAACACTGCCAATAAGTTATCCCTCTGCCTACTCCTTGCGGATCAAGATGTGAGTTCTCTGACATTCCTACTTCCATGCCTATGCTCTCCCATCATGGACTCTAACTCTCTGAAACCTTGAGCCAAATTAATTTTTTTTTTCTTTTATAGGTTACTTTAGCCATGCTGTTTTGTTACAGCAATAGATGAGTAACGAAAATAATGGCTGTATTAGCTATTTTTGTGCAGCAGTGACCGAAATACCTGCGAAAACAACTGAATAGAAGAAAGTTTGGTGATTTGGCTTGTGATTTCAGAGCCATCAGCCCATGGTTGTTCAACCCTGTGAGCTTAGCTAGAACATCATGGTGGCAAGACCATGTCATGTGGAGTAGATGATTCTTCAACTTGGAGTAAGCAGAAAGCAGAACTGGGAGTGAGGACAGAGACAAGACACCAAGACACCCCCAAGGACCTGACCTCGTGAACCATTTGTTCCAATGAGACTTCACTTCTTTGGATTTTAGGACCTTTCAGAATAACACCTTGAGCTAGGGACAAGCTTCTAACACCTCAGCCTGTGGGAGACATTTCACATTGAAACCATCATAGTAACATATACGAGCAGCCTTTGCCTAGCCCAAAGTCAATTAGATTATTCTATGGTGTCTCCTACCAGGTTTATAAGTTCATATTGTATACCTTGCTGTTAATTTCTGTCTATACCACAAGATACAAGCTAGAGTGTGTTGCTAGGATATGGATATCTTGCAAGATATGGCTGGAGTCCATCGCTGGGACATGGATGTGACATAAGTGGCAGACACCATACAGGATGAACTGCAGTTGGCAAGTGAGCTTCCTGGAGATGGCCCGCCATTTTGCATGGCTGCCATGAATGTACCTTGGTGAGGTTGGGCCCCAGGAACTTCTTCTCCACATTATTTCTGACTGCTAATGTACTGTCTCATGTTTGTCATTGCTGCATTCCTCATATATCTGGCATGGTATGATTGGGCATAGGGAGACCCTCACTGCCTGTAGTCTGGTGTGACTGTTTCCTGGGTGTTAGGCCACCCTGCTGGGCAAACTTCCTGCAGATCAATGTGAAGATGCACTTTCATAAAACAATGCTGTTTAGATGAATTGATAATCTTATAATTCCCGATAATGATTTTATACCATTACTGATTTGATTCAAGGAATTTTAAGAAGTTTAAAACATCAAGATAGTCGATAAAAAGCTTAAGGTTAAAAATCAAAAGGAGAATGTGCCTAATAGTAAAGCTGCAAGAGGAGTTCCGTGCGCGTTCATGCATTACAGGCAGGTAAATTACACCAGGAGGCAAAATAGGCTTGGGACAAGCTTACAATCAAGGAAGACATTCATCTTGGTTAGATCCAGGGACGAGGTCACAGGTGTGCACCATAGGTAAGGCTATGAAAAGGACTGGGTAGTTCTATTGTGCATATGAAAACAGAATATAGCCTGCTACTCTTCTTCTGAGTGCCGCCAGGTCTCCCCATCCAGGGGACGTGGTCAAATATGAGGCACCGGAGTTCCTGTGAAAGTCAGACCCCACTCTCCACTCTGTGAAGAATGTCCTGTTCATTGGCTAGATCTGGGTAGGGGTTTGAAGTTTACTGCACATATTGTCCTTGGCTGGTGACATAGTTTGAGCAGGACCCCTGGGCCCTGATCTGCCCATCATAATGTTCTTCTTGTAGGTTTCTAGGACCCTCTGGATCCTTCTATTTTGCCATTCTCCCATGCTTCTCTCACCTAGAGTCCCAATAGGATGTCCAAGAAGAGACTCGATACCCTATGAGCATATACAGGGGGAGGAAATCCCCCTCAGTCACAGTCATACCGGAGGGGAGTAAGGGGAAAATGGGAGGGAGGGAGGAATGGGAGGATACAAGGGATGGGATAACTATTGAGATGTAATATGACTATATTAATAAAATAAAAAAGAAATAAAAAAAGAAAACAGAGAATAGATGATTAGCTAGTTTAACTATACAAGACTTCAAAAACAAGATTAAGATGACCCATTTCTTGGTTAAAAAAACAAAAACAAAAACAAAAAAACCTTCTTAACCTATGACATAAAAGCTATTGCTTTGACTTATAATGAACTTAAGAAATGGAAGACAGACAAAACTATTACTTTGAAAGATAGATAAAGAAGGTCTAGTTAGGCACAAGTTTTGATAGGGAAGCCTGTGATCAATAATCCTGCTGTGGTAGCCAAGAAGAGACTTGATACCCTATGAGAATATATAGAGGGAGGTAATCCCCCTCAGGAACAGTCATAGGGGAGGGGAATAATGGGAAAATCGGGGGGTAGGAATGGGAGGATACAAGGGATGGGATAAACATTGAGATGTAACAAGAATAAATTAATAAAAAAAATAATAATCCTGCTGTAACTCCCTTCTGTATAATGAGAAAATATTTAGCCTATGTCTATGAGGTAATTTTTCTTCTTACATAGAGAACTTTGTTTTAGGGAGTAAAAAAAGGGGGGCTATGAGAAAAAATAAAGTGTGGGTTGTTGTAGTTGCAACTTTGCTCCATCCATCATCCACCAAATATGTGTGTATATATGTAAGGTGGTTGGAACTTTGCTCCATCCACGCAATATGTGAACCTGTGTAGTATGTATGTATGTAGGTATGTAGGTATGTATGTAGGTATGTAGGTATGCAGGTATGTATGTATGTAGTATGTATGTAGGTATGTATGTATGTAGGTATGTAGGTATGTATGTATGTAGGTATGTATGTATGTAGGTATGTATGTATGTAGGTATGTAGGTATGTAGGTATGTAGTATGTATGTAGGTATGTAGGTATGTAGGTATGTAGGTATGTATGTATGTAGGTATGTAGTATGTATGTATGTAGGTATGTATGTATGTAGGTATGTAGGTATGTAGGTATGTAGGTATGTAGTATGTATGTAGGTATGTAGGTATGTAGGTATGTAGGTATGTATGTATGTAGGTATGTAGGTATGTATGTAGGTATGTAGGTATGTAGGTATGTAGGTATGTAGGTATGTATGTAGGTATGTATGTATGTATGTATGTAGGTATGTAGGTATGTATGTATGTAGTATGTATGTATGTAGGTATGTATGTATGTAGGTATGTAGGTATGTATGTATGTAGGTATGTAGGTATGTATGTATGTATGGTATGTAGGTATGTATGTATGTAGGTATGTATGTAGGTATGTTATGTATGTCTATGTATGTAGTATGTATGTATGTAGTATGTATGTAGGTATGTAGGTATGTAGGTATGTATGTATGTAGGTATGTAGGTATGTATGTATGTAGGTATGTATGTATGTATGTATGTAGGTATGTAGGTATGTATGTATGTAGTATGTATGTATGTAGTATGTATGTAGGTATGTAGGTATGTAGGTATGTAGGTATGTAGGTATGTATGTATGTATGTATGTAGGTATGTAGGTATGTAGGTATGTAGGTATGTAGGTATGTAGGTATGTAGGTATGTAGGTATGTAGGTATGTAGGTATGTATGTATGTAGTATGTATGTATGTAGTATGTATGTAGGTATGTAGGTATGTATGTATGTAGTATGTATGGGTATGTATGTATGTAGGTAGTAGGTATGTAGGTATGTAGGTATGTAGATGTAGGTATGTAGGTATGTAGTGTATGTAGGTATGTAGGTATGTAGGTATGTAGGTATGTAGGTATGTAGGTATGTATGTATGTAGTATGTATGTATGTAGTATGTATGTAGGTATGTAGGTATGTAGGTATGTAGGTATGTATGTATGTAGGTATGTAGGTATGTAGGTATGTAGGTATGTAGGTATGTAGGTATGTAGGTATGTAGGTATGTAGGTATGTTGAAGTTCTTGAAGCTTGTTAGAACTTTTTTATTAGAGCTCTCTCTTTAGAGTTTGTTCCATCCACCCAGTGTGTGTGCATGCATGTGAGTGTGTGTGTGTGTGCGTGTGTGTGTGTGTATGTGTGAGAGAGTGTGTGTGTGTGTGTGTGTGTGACAGAGAGAGACAGAGACAGAGAGAGACACAGAGAGAGAGTCATCACTAGCTTCCCCCTCCTCCTTTTCCCCTTTTAATTGCTTTACTGCTATCAGCAGAGGCCCCCACCAGGAGCAACCAGCTCTGCCCCCCCCCAATAATTAAAAGAGTTAAAGGAGTTCAGAGTTTCTCACCAGTTACAAGCAGTCCTGGCCCCCAAGTCACCAGGAGAAATCAGCTCTGGCCCCAATCCCAGACTCTATGTCCACCTGCCTCAGTTTACCCTAATCTGTAGAGTCAAAACTGGTCTTTGACACGTAAGATACAGACTGGAGTCTGCTGCTGGTATATGGGCATGCTGTAAGACACAGGCTGGAACCCATTGGTGAGACATGGATGTGCAATTGTCCGAGTACCTCTTGCTGAAAAATCTCCACCCATGCCCACCCCACTGATATCACACTGCATACTTTGATGCCAATACAAGACTGTCCTTACAGCAGGGCCCAAAGTCGGGTACTGTGAACCCCCGCCCCAATTTTGTTCATTTTGCTTTGAGAGCCGGGGCGATAGCTCAGTGCTTAGTGAGTACGGATCAGAGTTCAGATCCCCAAAACCCACATAAATGTTGGGTGGGCATCTCAACCCACCTGAAATTCCACCCCTAAAAGTGAGCACAGATCCCCAGAGCAAGCTGGCTAGCAAAACTGACTGAACTGGTGAGCTTTGCGTAAAATTGAGAGACCTTGCCTCAATTAAAGTGTAAGGGAGATTGAGGAGAATTCCTACACCAATCTCTGGTTTCCGTATGAAGATGTACATGTGTGCATCCAAATACGCACACATTTATGCATATGTGTGCACACATGTACATAGATGCACATACACACATGAAAATATAGTAAGAAGGTTGCTTTGACTTTTTTATTCCTATTATTATCCTTATAAATTTCAGAACCATCAGATCAATTTATCCTCTCCTCATACCCCCCCAAATCTAGTCCTGTTGAGATTATATTTTGAATTTGCAGATCACTCTGTGGGGATTGGCACCTCAATGCTATGTCCTGCCTTCTGATTCATATGCATTTATTTGTTAATTTATGTTACACATCTTACTGTTTGCAGTTAATAAGCCTTGCCCCCTAAGTATTCCCTATTTTTTGACATGGCTGCCACTGGTACCTTTCTCTTTGATCCTTAGCGGCTCCTTGCTGATGTGTGGAAATACTTAATTTGTATGGTGATCTCATTGCCCCACAACTGGGCACAGCTCTGTCTGATCTGTTCCAAATGACTTTTAGATTTCCTTGAGTTTTCAAAGATATCATCTTATCATCTTCACATGGAGCCAGTCTTGTTCCTTGCTTCCCAATTTTGCTTTTATTTCTTTCTCTTGCCTTATTACAGCGACTCATTCCAGCACAGAGCAGGGCAGGAGCAAGGGGGAAGAGTGCCCTGTGTCCCTCCTGCTCTCAAGGGGAGCATTCCCTTTCTGGTTGTTAAGGCTGGGGAGGAGTTTTCAGATGTTTGCTTCTACTAGACTGAAGAAATCTCTTCCCACTCTTTGGTAGAAAGTAGGGGTTTTTTTGTTTGTTTGTTTGTTTGTTGATTTTTTTTATCAGACATGGAAGTTAGGGTCTAACAAATGTTTTCTGCGTCTACTGACATCATCACATGGTTTTCACTCCTTGTTTCTTAGTATGATGAGTCTTATGGGTTAGGTTGGTTTGGTTTGGTTTGGTTTGGTTTGGTTTGGTTTCTTCAGACTGGGTCTAGGTTTGTAGCCCAGGCTGGAGCTCCTCCTGCCTCAGCCTCCTAAATGCTAGGATTACAGACCTGTGGATTCAGTTCATGGATTTATTTTTACATATTTATATATAATATATATTATATAACATATTTGATATATATCAAACTAATACTGTAGAGGAATTTTGATTCAGAACATGCCTGCTCTGGCAAGAGGTCAAAACTGAAGACCTTTAGGTCTGTGTGATCTGGCTGGAATACAGACACACCTTTAATCCCAGAAGACAGAGGTAAGCAGATCTCTGAGCTCAGGGCCAGCCTGATACAGAGCAAGTTTCAGGTAAAGAAAAGCTGAGGTCCAGGGGTGGTGGTATATGCCTTTAATGCCAGAAGACAGAGACATGCAGGTTTCTGAGTTCCAAAGAGTTCAGAGTCAATGAGTTGAGAGGCAATACAATCAAGTTCTTGGCAGTTCAGTTCATGGAGTTCAGAGGCAGTTTTACCTGGAGAGTTTTACAGAGAGAGGCTGAAGAGAGAACAAGCTAGGCACAGGTGAGACAGACAAGCCAGAGAATGAGAAGGAACCAAAATCTTAGAACAAATTGCTAGCGTTGGTATGAGGCCAAGCAGAGAAAAAGCCAGAAGCTGAGAGAAGCCAGATTGAATCAGTCAGCTTGGGGAGGAGTTTGAGCCAGCCATCAGAAAGAACTAGAAAGAGTGAGATTATTCAGTAGTAAGTATCAAAGGCTGAAAGCATTCTGGGCCTAGGTTAGATTACATGGAGGCTATAAGCTTCCAGGACTAGGTCTGGGTTAGCAGACAGAGGCAGTAAGCCTCCAAGACAACAGCTACCTCAGGAGAATAAAAGTTACTTTTATATAGCATAGCATAAGCCATCTTGGGCCATGATAGCTTATCCTATTTATATGTGATTGGACCCTATTTACTCATTTTGAAAATGAAAACAGATACAGAGCTAGTCAGGTGTCCTAGGTCTTAAGTGGGTCTTGTTAGTATGTGCCTTACTATAAAACTATTACTAATATGCCCTGAGTACCTTTAAGACTTAAATGTATCTTTTTAAGTTACAAACCCACTGAGATCCACCTGCCTCTGCCTCCCAAGTACTGGGACTAAAGGAATGTGTGGCCAAGCCCACCCTCCTTTCCTTTTGGCAGCTTTGCCCCTGAGCCTCAAGTCCAGTCCTATTCCCTCCTCCCTTTGTGGTATAGACCACCCACTAGACCTGGAAGCCTCAGTCAATAGCTGTCCCTTGTGAAGTCTTTCAGCGTTGTAGAAGCTACAAATGGCTTCAAGTTGTTTTGTGGAGGGAACTTTTCATTGGCTCAGCTCAGTTTGTTGTTGCTGCTTAGTGGTTCATGTATTTGCTTTTGTTATTTTTTTTTTATTTAAGTTACATTTTTTTAAATGTATCATGGGGTGGGCTGGCTGTGTGTGGCACAGTGCACACTCGAGGTTAGTGGACAACTTGCAGCTACTGGTTGCCTCCTCTTTTGCATTGTGGGTCACACCAGGGTTGTCAAGCCACACGTATCTTTACCTGCTGAGCTGTCTCTCCTGCCCTTGTCTTTGGTTTAAGCTAGATGAAGTGAGGTTACTTGGAGACAGTTGTATCTGTAGGGAAGTTACTTTGAAGATCCGTTTGACGGGACTAGAGCCATGTTCAATCTTCAGTCTGTGCTCACCCCATGACTACAGCAATGCCCGAGTGACTGATCGGTGTGACTTGAGCCTCAGGGCTAGACCTTAGCTGCTTTTCTCATTACTAACCAAACACCTGACAACAAAACAACCCCTTAGCAAAGGAAGCCTTTATTTTGCTTTTATCTTGCGGTGCCACGGTCCATCATAGTATAGAAGGCATGAGGTGGCCAGCCACATTGCATCTTCACTCAGGGAACAAAAAGCAGACAGGAGATGGACCCCCGTTATTAAATCTCAGGGCTTGTCCCCAGTGACCCACTTCCTCCTGCAAGGCTCTACCTCTTAAAAGTCCCACAACCTCTTAAAATCAGAGCCACCAACCAGAGAGCAAGTGTCCAGACACATGAGCCCATGGTGGACACCCCCATGTTTAATCCACAGCAAGCTCCCTGTTGTGGCTCCCCCATACCTACAGGTGCTTGTCTCTCCAATCCTGAGGAGTGGTTCTTATCATAACCCTTCCCTTCTGGCCTCCCTGGGATGACCCTAACCTTCTGCAGCTCTACTTTACTGATAATCTCAGACAGCAACTCAACAGTGGCCAAAGCCTTGCTAGCCTGCTTACTGCAAAACACAAGGATCTGCTATGACAAGCTGACATCTTTGAATCTCTTTGCTTAAAAACCGATGCATTTGTGAACAACGGGGAGTATGGGGGCCTTTTCTCCACTTCAAGTCTGCTCTCTTGCTGTCTTCCTAGTCTGGGTGGCAGAGTATCCACGTGCAGCGAAGTTGATATCTGACCTATTAGGGATGAATCCAAAGAACTCACAAAGCAGGAGAGAGGAGAGCAAGAGGGAAGATGTCCACAGATACCATGTCCCCTACGGCTGACCATCACCACTGAGTCCCTGGAGCTGGAGTAGCACCAGCTATGGGATGTCATTCATAAGGTCCGGAAAACGCTGGGGAAATGCATAGTGTGTACGTGATAGGCATCCATGAGATGTATGGAGCCTTTGGGTGTGCTTCCCTGAACTCAGCTGTCTATGGCGGGGCCTCGGGACATGTAATTCCACACACCCAAAAGAAAGGAGGCAGTCATTCCCACTCAGGATACTAGCACTGGGGACCAGTTCTATGGACCTCCATCAAAGAGGATTGATGGGCACCTGCAGCAGGAGCCCTGTCTTCCGCCCACAAACTGTAGGAAGCTGCTTCAAAAATCATGTATTCTTTAACTAGCAAGCAATCCTCCAGGATGACTAAATCCACACGGTAAGTAGGTGTTTGGAAGCTGAGCACCCATTAGTGGCACTTAATGACAACGAGGGCACTATTAGATGCTCTGAGGGAACACTTACATGCCCTGGCAGGCAATTTAGGGCAATAAAATTTCTCATGAATGCAGCAGTTGCTGGTGCATTCTAGGGAACCCCCGTGTTTTTACAGTTAAGATGATAGCTATCTTCACACAGTTTCATACTTTGTTAGCTGAAGCAGGAAGCCAGAATTCTAGGCCCATGAACATGAGTCATCATTTACAAAGCAGGCTTCATGCACACACACACGCGCGTGCACGTGCACATACACACGTGCACACAGGTGCTCCCACGTGCAACAGAGTCAGGAATCATGCAAAAGACTAGAGAACTGCACTAACCCCTGCTCTGCCCTCCATCGAGACAATGGACAGAGAAACAAGGATGCACTGGTCAGTTAGTAGCCACAGGTGCTGTAACAAGCAAGTCCTGCATGTACGTAATAGGAAGTCATTTCATGCTGTCCTCCAGCAAAGATTCCAGAAATAAATTCTTTCTCATTTTCTCCCATTTTCCTGGCCAACTTCAATATATGACTGGGATGCTTCATGACCTGCACAAAAATGTGTGTGTATGTGTGTGTGTGTGTGTGTGTGTGTGTGTGGCAGAGGGAGCTAGGCTACTGCAGTAATGATGTAGCTGGGTGGTTATGAGGCAGGAGTAGGTAGGATACAGTTCTGGGAAGAGCCCTTGATGGTCTGAGCCCCAATTCCACTGGGAGATGATGTGACCTTATTCCCTCAGGCCTCTGAGTTGGTCCTGGGTGGATTTTATTCCTGGATTCCTGCACTCATCCCTCTATTCCCTTAGCCAGGGTCTTGTATTCACTAGAGGTCTCCTAAAATCTGTTCCTGGTCTCTGCCATGCCTGTATATAGTCCAGGTCACCCAAGAGGCTTCTGGGAACAAGAGCCAGAAAGGAGAAGAGCCTAGGAGTAAATCAGGATTTAGTAAATAACTTCTCTAAGAAATGAAAACTAAACACGACCATGTTCAGTTCTCATTATTACTCTGAAATTAGTTTTTACTGTGCTTACTAAACAGTTCAAAAACTGTAACTTGCCCAAAGCCAATTGCAAAGAAGAAACAGAAGATCAAATTTGGTGGGAGACATAGGGGAACGCAAGAGACAGGAAGTGTTGGGAGACTAGAAGTGACTTGGGAGACAGGAAGGTAGGTGAGAGAGGGGAGGCATACACCTACAATCCCAGCACTCCAGAGTCTAAGGTGGGAGGGGAGAAAGTTGAGATCTGCTGAACTACATAAGAAGACCCTGTCTCGAAAAGTAAAAACAATAAAAAGAAATGATGCAAGACAGGAAGTGATGGGGGAAGAAAAGCGATTGAGGATAAATTAGCCTGTAACATAAACATTTACCATCAAGCTTAATGAATCCTGGCTCACTCCCTGGCTTTCCTCCTTTGTGGCTCTTGTTCCTAGAAGCTTGGAGTGGGGATGGGGCAGGCTTCTCTGTCTTAGCACCAGCTATATGGGACCCAGAAGTCCACTGAATGTAGACAGTGTCTCTTGCCTACCGCTCCCTACCAGAGGCTAGTGTCGGCTGCCGGGCTGAACACTCAAGAGGAAGGGCCAGCATCTGGGTCGAGCTCTGTGACTCGCATTCTGACCCTGCCAGTCACTGGGTCCATGACACTATCTCGTGCCTCAGTTTCTCTACCTGTGAAAAGTGGAATGTTGTAGATGCACTCGCTGGGATGTACGTGAGGACTGAGATGTTGCCTGTGATGTTGCCCTGTGCCCTGTGCCTGAGCAGTGAGGTAAGTGCTGGGACTTTCTTCCTGACGAATTGGATGGCACTTTCCTCTGCAGCAGCAGATGCCGCATCTTCTCACAGTATTGGATATTGAGCTGTAGCATGAATACCCTTGATAAACTGCATTTTAGAGCAGCAACTGCATCAAACTGACCCAAATTGATCAGGCATGAGGATTTTTCCATTAGGAGGAAATTAAGGAAATAAGTCTTCCAATGTCTCAATTAAAACAGCGGGAAACTGCAAAATGGGAGCTATTGGTTTAATCTGAGGAGCCAGTTTGCTGGACAGGGGGACCCTTAAGAGAAGACCAAAGCACTTCTTCAAATGCCTCTTGCTTCCTCAGTGGCTCTGTTCCGTACCGAATTTCTTCCCTGGACTTGGTCACAGAAGTGGACAAGCTGCCACAATGGCTAGAATCTCCCCCAAGGTGCCAAAAAAAAAACCCTGCCTTTGTCACAGAGGGCTGAGGGCCCCAAGAGGCAGGATAAAATTGCCCCTCCTTCCCCTTTGTCATCACCGTTGTGACCATCGCTGTCCTTGTTCTGTTAGCTCCCTGGGGTACACAGGTTGTTCTGCGCACAGCTGTTCCATTGGCACAGAAAATAGCAGCTAGCTCTGGCACACTAACACCACCATCCCTTCCACTGCTCTTGCCACCCATAGGCGCACATGTTCAAGCACTTGGTCCTCAGCTCATGCGGTGCTGTTTTGGAAGGCACCTTTACAAGGTACCACCTAGCTGTGAGATCTGATCTGGGAGCAAGCATTTGAGAGTGAGCCTACCTCCACTTCTGTCTGTCTGTCTGTCTGTCTGTCTGTCTGTCTGTCTGTCTGTCTCTCTGTCTGTCTGTCTGTCTCTCTCTCTCTCTCTCTCTCTCTCTCTCTCTCTCTCTCTCTCTCTCTCTCTCTCTTTCTCTCTCTCTCTGTTTCCTGGCTGGCTGTGGTGTGAACAAGCCACAAGCTCTCACCATGTAGACTGAGCCACACCAGCCCCTTTGCCCTCCCACCATGGGCACTGTACCCCCCCCCATGTAAATCCTTCCTCTCTGATGTTGCAAATGTCAGATACTTGGTCACAGTGACATCTACCCACCATCTCCACCTCTTGTCTTCTACCAGATGACTTGGGGTTCCTCTCACCAAAGAGATGATCCTTCTTGCTTTTGCCCCTAAAAATCTGGCTAAATGGCTTCCTGTGCCCAGGAGAAGACAGCAGAAAATGATGAGGTGCCATTTTGTGCCTAGACCTCCAAAGGCTTGATAAGGCTCTACCTCCCTCACTGCCCACCATCAGCAAGGGGACAAGCCTAGGACAGAATGTCTGTTGCAGAACAGGTATGGGAGAGATGCAATACAAATGTAGGCTTTCACCAGTCATTGCCACCATGGCCAACCAAGATCAGCCAATAGCTAGCCAACACCAGATACCAAGTGAGCTTGGTTGAACCAGTGGGACCCTTGGATGAGTTACAGGATACCTCGCTGTTTGTTCTCCACCGCCAAGACAGGGGCAGTGATCTCACCAAGCAGAAAGCCCCTGCTGGACTGACCCCTCCATGTGAACTGACAGAATCCATCCATTATGTATATAGTAAATACTAGACAGCTGGTTTAATGATTTACAGCCATTAGAGGGCCTGCTTCAATAAAAATATTGATATTTCATTTGGTGTAAAAATTTGTTTCACTCTTTATAATTTTTTTTAAAAATTGCCTTAATGCATTATTTATTTCAAATAGTGAAGGTGGGGTGGTTACTTTCTTTTTGGCATCCTGTTAAATTTCATAGCACTCACTCACCTTGCCCTATTCCCAGCCCTGATTAACACATTTATTCCTCATAAAAAAAAAAAAAAAAAAAAATTCCACGAAGAAAACAAGAGCAAGTTCCAAATGAAACTGGAACAATTTGAGCAACAAAATAAATAATATACTATAGGATTGTAACTCTGAGCGTAAAATAAAAATCTGTGCTTTATGCTGATGTAAATAAATGATCGAATGAAGGAATGTGTGGGAATACACAAATACCCAGTGCAGAAGAGCTCCGAATAATTTATGTACCATGTTCCCCAACCAAGAGGGAGATGAAAAATATCATTCCTGGGGTGAGCACAAGGTGCTGAGTCCCTCCGCAGCACAAGAATGAGATATGAAGTGAGGTGTGCATGCGACAGCCTGGCAGAGACGCTTGGGAAGGATGCCCTTAGCCAGAGCAAGGTCCCCGTCAAGAGCGGAACCATGTGCACAGCTGCCCCAGGCTGTGCTGGGGGAAGAAGTTTACACCGCACTCTGCATCCTCCCAAATTCTAGAGTTCAGAGGGTGTTCTGCACAATGCTGATGCATCTTTCTCAGGAACATCAAGGTCACTATGACCAAGGCAGGTCTGAGGGGCTTAGGGAGACAGGAGGACTTGGTGTTGCGATGCCCTAGGGAGGATCGCACGATAGGAAGTGGGTGTGGAGTAAGAACGCGGAGACCCTAACAAAGCACCAGCTTTCATTAATAACCATGCATCAGCACAGGCCCATTAACTTTGACAAATGTCCCTTGGTAATGGATGATGTTAGCCAGAGGAGGGCTGGGAGTGGGGATATAGGAACTTGCTGCATCATCTTATCAACTTCTCTGAAAATCCAAAACTATTTGAAAATAAGCACTTGGTTTAAGAAAAAAAATAAATGTGGCCTAAGGAGATGAAGGAAATTGTCCAAGGTCACAGAGACTGTAAATGACACGGTCAGGATGATCATCTGAGGCTGTTTAAACTTACACCCTAGAGCTCACCTGCACAGGCTGGGGCGCTGTGAGCTACCCTGCACAGGCTGGGGCGCTGTGAGCTAGCCTGCACAGGCTGGGGTGCTGTGAGTTAGCCTGTACAGGCTGGGGTGCTGTGAGCTAGCCTGTACAGGCTGGGGTGCTGTGAACTAACCTTCACTGGCTATAGTGCTATGATCTAACCTGTACTAGCTGGAGTGCTGTGAGCTAGCCTATACTGGATGTGGTGCTGTGAGCTAGCCTGCACAGGGCTGGAGTACTGTGAGGTAGCCTGCACTAGATTGGGTGCTGTGAGCTAGCCTGTACAGGCTGGGGCGCTGTGAACTAATCTTCACTGGCTATGGTGCTATGAGCTAACCTGCACTAGCTGGAGTGCTGTGAGCTAGCCTGCACAGGCTGGAGTGCTTTTCTACTGGAGGCAGGAAGAGACAGAAAGAGGAAAGGGAGGAGGGAGATAAGGATAAAGAGGAAGAGAAGCAGAGGCAGAAGGAGGCAGGTGAGAGGAAAGAACAGAGGAGGACAAGAAAGGGAAAAGAAAGAGAAAAAAGGAAGGAAGGGGAAGGAGAAAATAAGAAGGGAAGGAGGAGGAAAAGAAGAAGTGGGGATGGGGAGGGAGAGAAATGGACATCCAAAGACTTGGATAGTAACTCCAGAAAGCAAAGGGCCTCCCCCTGTTGGGTGGAGCCAGCCTCACAAGCGCCTTCTGTCTGCTCTCCACCTGGTACACATCCAGCAGTTCTCAAGCATGCCATGGGCCCCTTCCTCCTCCAGCTGTGCTCACCCCGTGCAGACTCCCATGGAATCAATAGCTCACATCCATCATTTTATCTCCACCACTTAGCAGAAGCAAAAACCACTTTGCCAAAGTACCCTCCACCGGACAAGACATATCTTCCCATCATCGCTGCTCACATCCATCTTTCCTACAATTGTTTAAGTGGTTTGGGGTCCTTTGAAATCGGAGATTTATTCCTCCTTCCCTTACGTTTTATTAGGGGAGGTTTATCATCAATATGAAACTTTAATACCTCCAAAGCCGCGGATTAATAGACTCATAAACCTTAATACCTGGTGCTTTATGCACTTCATGGTGTGCTTGGCACAGATGGGGAAGGATGCATCCATTCGGTTTCCCTGTCTCCCACACACTGCAGGTCTGGAACTCTGGGGACACAGACTCACCTTGATAAAGCGCCACCAAGGTGGATGGGAGGTCGAAGGCTGGAATGAGAGCCAGCAGGGGTTCGGGTCTGCTTGCTGTCCTGATGTTTTTGTTTTGTTTTGTTTTGTTTTGTTTGTTTGTTTGTTTTATTAATTTATTCTTGTTACATCTCAATGTTTATCCCATCCCTTGTATCCTCCCATTCCTCCCCCCCCCCCCCATTTTCCCATTATTTCCCTCCCCTATGACTGTTCCTGAGGGGAATTACGTCCCCCTATATATTCTCATAGGGTATCAAGTCTCTTTTGGGCTACTTGCTGTCCTTCCTCTGAGTGCCACCAGGTCTCCCCCTCCAGGGGACATGGTCAAATGTGAGGCACCAGAGTACGTGAGAAAGTCATATCACACTCTCCACTCAACGTGGGAGAATATTCTGACCATTGGCTAGATCTGGGTAGGGGTTTAAAGTTTACCTCCTGTATCGTCCTTGGCTGGTGCCTTAGTTTGAGCGGGACCCCTGGGCCCAAATCTGCCTATCATAATGTTCTACTTGTAGATTTCTAGGACCATCTGTATCCTTTTATTTTGCTATTCTCCCATGCGTCTCTCATTTAGAGTCCCTGTCCTGATGTTTTAAGTGCATGGTTCTAGGCTGGTTGCTCTGCTTCCCTGGTCCTCGGCTTCTTCATCTCCAAAACGGAGATAAAGGCTAGAGGGATGGCTCAGTGATGAACAGATTTGCTGGGAAAGTATGAGGGCTGGAGCATCACAAATAGAGAACCCACGTACACCCAGGTGGAAGTTCAGACTGCCTGGAATTCCAGCTTCAGAACACAGAGAGAGGAACAACTCAGAGCAAGCTGCCTCCGGAGACTAGCTACATCCAGGTTTTCCTGAGAGCCTGCCTCAATGAACACAGTAGAAAGAGGGGTCAAGGATGATTCCCCAAGGTCAGGCCAACCATGCCTTCAGAAACACATACATGCTAAGACATATACAAACGCATGCACAGCACACACAAATGGGGAGGGCATAAAATGGGAATAAAATTGAAAATTTCTGAGCAGAGCCATTCTCTGTGTGTGTGTGTGTGCGTATGCGTGTGCGTGTGTGTGTGTGAAGGAAGACAGGATAGAATGGGGAGGAAGGAAAGGGATAATGGATGCTACTTACAGTACTTGGCCTCATTCCTAAAGATGTCTGATGCTAAATAGTCAACATCCAATGAGGAAAGATCAACAGAACACAAAGTCCAAAGGGAGGCCTTCTCCATGGAGGAAGGCATCTACCCTCTGGGATCTCCCCTTGAGCACACACAGCCCAGAATCAGGAGGCCTTGGTCCCTCTCAGCTTCCTATACCGCTCCAACCAAGTCTCCAACGCTTAGTCACACACTGTTCTACATAGGCCGTTGTTTAAAGTGTAGCCACTGCTGCTCCCTGTGGCAGACACTATGTGCTCCACCCACCAGTCCTCAATGGGCAAACACACAGGCTGAGTCCTTCGTAACTTGCTAATTCCTTGGAGGGACATTAGGAGAGACAGACAGCCACACAGTGTTTCCACAGCTCCATGCCCCTGCTGCAATTTGTTCTCCCCCCCCCCCGCCCCCTTCCCCAGGGGATATTTCTTGTGGCAACAAGTTAAGGAACTCAGCTAAGGGAAACTAATGACCACACAGACTATTTCACACATGGCGACTCAGATCCTGAGAACAGTAACCAGTGTTCGCACCAACAGTTCTCAATTGGGGAGTTTGGAGCATGATCTGGAGGCATTCGGGGTTGCCATGTTTGAAGGATGCTATAATCTCTAACATGTAGGCCTGGGATGCTGTGTGACATATCTGCTCACACAAAAACCTCCTGGTCCAGTGTCTACAATGCTGAGATTCAATGGAGCACCTGCCACATGCAAACCCTAGTGTCTCATTGGCCACCCATGAGAAATACATCAAAGCTACCTACCTCAAGGTCAAATTACTGGCCTCATCTACTGTATCTTCCAACGTTCCCACATCTTCACTCTAGCCTCAAAATCTGGACTCATCTATGTAACCCACTTTGCCCAATGGCACAAGGTGAGACCAAAAGCACATTGACCAAAAGAAATGTCCTTTGTCCAGTGGTCACAGTGGTAGGACCAACTGCTTGCTAACTAGAATTTGAGCATGGAGAAGCTTGACCAGCTTCTATTTTGCCTCCTACCACCCTGCTAAGTCTTTGAGAATGAGAGCCTCACTACTGAGACACCGAGAGGTTAGGTAACCAGCCCTGGTCACACAGCTAAACAAGTTTGGCTGCAACTGTCCAGGGCCAGGTCTGTGCTAGATGTATTTGCTTGTCTGCCATGGACAATTCTAACACACAGACACCTCGGACCCATTCTTCTGAGGAAACAACATAACATTCAAAAAGCTTTGGGGGCAGTATGCCCTGAGGGAAGAAGAGGCTTGGAACACCAATATTTTGGCCTCATGTTCAGTACTGTACTCTGCCACCATCTGCTCAAACCAAAGACTCACTGACTGACAGTTTCTGCTTCAAGTTTTCCTCTAGTGGGCTGTGACCTAGGATCTGAGCATCACCAGGGTCCTCTCACCCTTGCCTTCACATCCATCCCTATTCACTGGAGACTTTGCCCCCTTTGTCAAGTCTGCCTGCTCTTCTCCCCTCTCTGTGTGTCTTCATCTGGCCCTTAGCAGCCTGAAGACTAATCATCATCCGGGGACATCCTCCTTCCAACTCTCTCCAAGCATCCACTTCTCCGCCCTCTACTTGGTAGCCACTGTGTGTAGGTGATGATAATATTGAAGATGCTCACTGACACCTCTCATGGGAGAGCAAGTCATCGGACTCCCAGGGATGAGATGTGGCACCTAATGGGATCTGTAGCATCCAAGCCTCTCAGCCCCATCTCCCTCCTTCCTCAATCAACAGGTCTACATTGTATGTTGACTGTGAACTGGGTTTGGCTCTTAGTGATGGAAATACAGTTATAAATAAGCACAGCAGGGTCCCTGCCATCAGATCCTCTGCTTTTGGTCCAAGAAGCAGTGCATCTTTGGGAGAATGCCAGCTTGCTTCCCATCCTCAGGAAATACCAGCTCACTTTCACTTGTGTTTGCCCCCACCTGCTTCACTGGCTTCTGACTCCTCACTGTCCATAGATAAGTCCAACCCCTGTGTCTGCCATTCTCATATTCCCTGAATTTGGGCATCAAAGTACAAGTGCCCATTGCTGGTCTTCCACTGGGACATATGACATGGGAGCTTGGTACCACTGACTTATCATCTCAGCTAGTCAGGAGACTGAGACAGGACGATCTCAGGTTTGAGGCCCATCTAGGCTACACGGTGAGTTTAAAGCTAACCTGGGCAATGGAGCAAGAGTCTGTATCAAAATCTGTAAGTGAAAAAAGAGAGCTGAGGCTGTCGCTCAGTGATGGAGCACTGGCTTCGCATGTAGGAGGCTGTGGGTTCAATCCCACGTACTGCAAAATGCCCATCAGTCAGAGCGTGGAAGGCCTGTGAGAGAGGAAATTGACTCATCCTGCTCCACGTCATGTTCCCAATGCCTGGAAACAGCTTGTACTCGATGGGACTGAGCAAAAGTGTAATCAAAGAGAAAGCAGGCCCACTCAAACAAGGTCCTCAAGTTCAAGTGCATCAAGGGCTAGAGATAAGTAGGCAAGATGCTGAGTTTCTAAAGCCAGAGTTGTGACAGAACCCAGGCTATTGGTTGCCATGGAAACTGCTTTCAGGTCCACTTGTCTACAGGAAGCATAGCCTTACAAGACATGAGATGTATAGCAGACCCTAGACTTTGTTATCCCAACTACAGGTGACACAGTCCAAGGTAGTCTGAGATGGCTTGTCACATGGTCATACTATACAGGTGACACAGTCCAAGGTGATCTGGGATGGCTCATCACACAGTCATACTAGACAGGTGACATAGTCCAAGGTGATCTGGGATGGCTCGTCACATGGTCATACTGTGTGACCAGTCCTTTCCCTTCAGGATGGCCAATGCAATATGTCTGTCAGATGAAGATGGCAATGTCACTTTGCAGTAGCCTCAGTGGCTCTCACTCTTGTTAGCTTTGATGAGGTAAATGGTCATGCCAAGGAGAGAAAAGCTGTGTGGCAAAGACCACGGGTGGCTCATGAAGAGCAGCCAGCTCAGAACCTAGGCTTTTGTTCTATGCAGGTTTGGGGGAATGCCAACTTACTTTGCATACCCAGGAAATGCCCGCTCACTGTCACTTGCCATCTACCTTGTCGTCTACTTGAATTAACCACAAGGACTGAACCTTTCCAGTGAGGCCTGTGGCTCATGTTTACTTCAACTAAACTGAATTTGGAATCACTTAGAAGACACCCCTGGGGGAGAAGGGAGGCCAGTGGAACCTGGGGAGGACATTTCACACTTGGAGGTTGTCACTAGCTAAGGGAGGAGCAGGGTTTAAACAGGCCAGCCAAGCTCCTAGGACAAGGTGACAAGGAAGATAAAGGGATGTGAGATGGAGCAGGATCTGAGACTCAGCAGCCAACACAAAGGAGGAGAAAGGCCCGAAGAGTATGTGGGACTGACACCACATTTTGTCAGGTGGGAGGAAAGTATAGAAAGTGGAGGGGGGCATGAAAATAGAACTCATGGGAGAGGTTTGGTTTCCTCCCAAGGATCACAGCTTCTGAAATACTCAGGGGCCCCAGAAATCAGAAGAGATGAGGTAGAAACCCCAACATTTAGACAACGTTCTTGGAATCCAAAGACCAGGGTGGTGTGCTGTGTCACATCCTAGTCCCCTCTGGCTGCCTGGTTTCCATCCTACAGCCTGCCCTCCCCTTGAAGCCCCATCTGGGGTGATTAATGGGTTTAATTTATCATTAAATTCTATGGATCTGAGCTGAGCTGAGGTGTCCTGGGAGTTATGTGTGAGCAACCGGTAGGGGAGCAGAGGTCTCTCCTTCCTTATTTGTGTTCATTTTATACAAAGGACGTTCCTAATTTGTTCATTTGTCTCTAGTCTGATTTCACTGCACTTGGATGGCTGGGACAGGACAAAAGACGGATGTGGACTCAGGTTCAATGTTCCCGGCCAGTGTTCTCAAGGAAGAGACAAGGATGTTGACAGTTCCAAAGCAAGGCTGGCTGGGTAGCAGTTGGCTAGATGTGGGGACAAGGCAAGGCCGGGAATTCTTTCTCACTCCTTGCGGTGTTTGGAGAGCTGGATTCACCAAGGGCCAGCCTGAAATCCAGGCAGCATTTTCCCACAGCTGACACAGATGGGGGCTGAGAAAAATGGCTCTTGCCAGGCTGCACTTAAACAGAAGCCTTCCCAGGAGCTCACGCCTGTAATCCCAGTAATTCCGAAATAGGAAGTGGAGACAAGCAGATATGTGGAGCTTGCTGGCCAGCCAGTCTAGCCTACTGAGTGACATTCCAAACCAGTGAGAAACCCTGGCCAATCGCTGAAGGTGCCTGTGATGGCTGGCTCCGATTGTCAATGTTCCAACAACTACAGTCACGTAGGAAGAGTCTTAACTGGTGAACTGTCTAGGTCAAGTTGACTTGTGGGCTTGTCTAGGGAGGATTGTCTTGATTGCCTTATTTGATGGAAGACTGAGCCTACTGTGGGTGACACTATTCCCTAGGCTAAGGGTCCTGAACTACATAAGAGTGAGGAAATCACCCAGGCGGTGGTGGCACATGCTTTTAATCCCAGCCCTTGGGAGACAGAGACAGGCGATGGATTTCTATGAATTCAAGGCGAGCCTGGTCTACAGAGAGAGTTCCAAGATAGCCAAGGCTACACAGAGAAACCCTATCTTGAAAAACAGAAACAGAGAAAGAGTAAAGAAGTCAAGCTGAGCATAAGCAAGCGTACACGCACACATTTCTCTCTGTTCTTGACAGCAGATGTGAAATGGCTGAAGTTCCCGCTTTGACTTTCCAACAATGGTGGACTATTACAGGCTGGAACTGTAAGCTCATGCCAAACGCTTTTTCCTCTAATTTGTTTTTTGTAAATGTGTTTTATTATAGCAGTAGAAACTAACTTAAAATATCATGTAAGAGTAACATGTATAGAACTCATTATTCTCACGACTGTCACATGGTTCTCCCTGCTGTATGTAGTTTGTTTTTTACATGTGTAATAAAATAAAAGTATTAAAGAAAAGAAAAGAAAAAAAAACACCTAAGAAATAACACCCAAGACTGTCTTCTGATTTCCATATGCCCATGCGCACATGTAAATGTGTTCCTACACAAGCATATGCATGCACTCAAGTGCACATACGTTCACACATACAAAAAAAAAAAAAAAAAACCAGATATGGACTCAGGTGTGGAAGCAAAGTTAAGGCAGAGTGGAAAGAAGTAGAGGAAAGATCTTCAACAAATAGGCCCTGGGTAGAGATGGGAGGCTGAGCCTGGGATTTAGTTCCCACACAGTGAGACTTCAGCCCCTCCAAATATACCCAGAGGCCCTGGCCTGCAGTTCATGGGTAAAGCACCAGGCACGCTAACCAATACAGTCCCCCAAAGGGCTGCTGTCTCCCAAAATGTAGTAGAGTGGGATTTTCTCTCCCTTGCATCTTGTGGGTTATATGTAAAGCCTGGAAAGGGAAAAGATGTCCTGTGCATGCTGGGTCCTGAGTATAGAGCCCACAGGACTTATGTAGACTCCCTTCCCCTGAGGAGGGGCAGGAGGAAGCAAGAGAGATATGACCCCTAGTGTCCCACTCACACAGATCATTCTAGAATTTGGGGTTGTGAATATGCTTAGAGACCTGCATGAGTGGTAGTGTTAGCAAGATACACGCTTAGCCATTGAACAGACAGGGGGAGCTGCTCTGTACTCCATCGACCGGTGTCATTCAGTCCCAGGGAGATAGAACACTCTAGAATTTAATCTGGGATGTGGGAGTTGGAGCAGCCGAGAGAAGGCATTTAAACACCCTGCAGTATCAGTTCATGCTTTTGGTTCTGTCTGGTTGGCTTTGGTTGAGTTTGTTTGTTTTTTCCATGAGAATAGAAGTTTATTAAAGCATGGAGGAGTAGGGCGAATAGATGCAACAGCTGGTATTAGAAACTAATCAATATTTCCCCAATTACCAGCATCATTTGTCCTTCCTGTTCTCAGGCATCAGCCCAGTGCAGGAGGCGAGCATGCTTGCTGCCCAAATGATCTCCTCACACCTGGATCCTCAAGTTATTAAAGTGTCTCTGCTGCTCTCATCACCTTTCCTGAAGCATCACACCCAGAACTGGGCTGCAGAACTCTGGCAGTGGCCAGCTAGATCTGATCACGTGACATCATCGGAGAAGCCATAGCCAAGCTATAATGAGCACGGTAGATTTTGACCATATAGACAAGTATGATCTATGCAGCATAGGGGACTTTCTAGAGTGTTCTGACTCTCTGGGACTGGATGACTCGGGAGCTGGGCCTTTCAGATGTGTCAGCTGGCAAGCCTGAAATCCACAGAGCAGCCCAGCAGATCAGAGACCCAGAGAAATGTCAATGTTCAGTCTGAATGCAATCTGCCAGCAGGATCAGTTTGCTTTGGGTTTTTTTCATTTTGTTTTTGTTTTTTGTTTTGTTTTGTTTTGTTTTTGAGACAGAATATGCAGCTGAGGCTGGCCATGAACTATAGGGAATGTTGTGATCCTCCTGCCTCAGCCTCCCAAGCTCTGGGATGGCAGGTATGCACCATCATGCCTGGCCATCGTTTCTGTTTTTATTAGAACTAATCTTAAGCCACACGATATACCATTCAGTTGTTCTTTACTCTTCCCACAGATGATGCCAGAGACTTCCGTATGAGTGTATGCTCCTCACCTCAGCCCCGGCACCTGCAAAGCCAGAGATGTCCCTGGTCTGGGACAGTTAATAAAAGCTGCCCCCTCCTTCACAGTGCTGGACTCTGCTAAGCTGTGTCAATGACCTCTTAGCTTCTCTCCAGCTCCAGCTCCCGCACTCATATTAGCTCAGTCCTCTTCTCTGAAAAAAAGAGCTGGTCCTCATTCTCTCTGTGTCTCTGTCTCTGTCTCTGTCTCTGTCTCTGTCTGTCTCTCTCTGTCTCTGTCTCTGTCTCTCTCTCTCTGTCTGTCTCTGTCTCTTTCTGTCTCTCTCTCTCTCTCTGCATGTGTGCACACCTGCGCGCACGCGTGCATGCTTGCGTGTGTGTGCGTGTGTGTGTGTGTGTGTGTGTGTGTGTGTTGGGTGTGAGGAAAGACAGAGGAAAAGAGAGAGCATGTGTGAGAGAGATCCATGGGGAAGAGGAGGAGAGAGAAAAAAAGAAAAGAGAGCAAATGTGTGTATGTGTGTGTATGTTGGTGCGGGTACAGGTACCATGAAAATGTGTGCAGGCACACAGTGGTCAAAGGTCAACTTTGGGTGTCACTCCTCAACAAACAACCTGTTTGTTAAGATAGGATCCCACTGAGCAGGCCAGGCTGACCGGCAGAGAGCCCAAGGTCCAGCATTCTCCTCTCCAGCCCATGGATCATAGAGATGTCTATGCTGGCTTCTGCATGGGCTTAGGGGATCTAAAGCAAGTTTTCATGTTTGTAATCCAAGCAGTTACCAACCAAACCATCCCCCCAACCCTTGGTCCTTATTCTTCATGAGCCAAGTACAGAGAGGCTTCTACGGGTCAATGCCTGGCACCTAGCAGGCACTCAGCAGTACACGTGTACACAGAATCTCCTGTGGTTGGTCAAAGTGGGCCACACAGGGCTCCCTGATGATGTCTGACAACTGGGGTTCTCGAAAGAGGAAAAGTGAGGCGGTTACACAGAAGGCTCGGTGCTGGGATGAACAGCAGTGTGGTCCTAACCATGAGCACCATCCACCCACCTCTGGCCCAGACACAAACTCTGAGAGCATCCTTAGTAACCAGATCCAGAGCCAAGCCAGGCGGGCATCTCACAGCTGAGTCCCCAGGCTCAATGCTCCTGGCAGGCCTACCACCTCCCAACTGGCAGCTGTCGGCCCCAGAGAGGTTGCCCATACTAAATTCCCAGCCCTGGGGACCAAGGGAGGTGGGGGGGGATGGTGGTAATTGGGTTACATGCTTCAAGGATGCGGCTGCTCTTGGCAAGGCCGCAAATTGAGTTTGAAATAAGTAATCCGGAGCCAAGCCACTTATGCTGTGAGCAACAAGGGCTGCTTGGCAGGTCCTCCCATCTGCTCCTCTGGGGACACAGCCCCAAGTCCCAGAATGGCTGGAAGAGGGCCTCAGGCCAGCCCTGGAGGTACTGGGAACCAGGTTCCTGCCATAATGAAGGAGGGCCAGCTGACACCCCCTAAAGAGGGGAAGAGGCTGAAGGCGAGCAGGCACATCCACAGTGTGGATCAGGGGTTGCCTGGGGCTGGGGAGGGAAGGATAGGGGTCAGATAGCTGAAACACTTTGGGTTCCTTGCAGGTATTGGAAATGCTCTAAAGTGCATGGGAATGATAGCGAGCCCACTGTGAACATACCTCAAGGCACTGTCTTGTACGTGTTAAATAGGCAAATTGTACTGTAGGAATTATTTCTCAATAAAGCTTCTATTCAAGGGCTAGCGGGACAGGTAGCGGGCCAAGAACCTGCCGTGCAAAGCTTGGGGCTGCAGAACCCACATTCACGGGAATACTACAGCACGTGTGTGCCCCCCCACACACACACACACACACTAATAATAAATAAAACAAAGTTTTAAAAATATTCCACTTCCCAGATCCATTCATTTTCCTGCAATTTCATTTGTCTTCACAGCTGAATAAAATTCCATTATGCATATGCATTTCCATTATCCATTCATCTGCTGACAGACATTTAGGCGGCTTCCATTTCCTGGCTATTCTGAGTAGAGCAGAAAAACAAAACCACATGTTCTCTCTCATATGCAGAGCCTAGCTTGTAATGTATACATAAAAATGAGTGTGTAAATATGGGCAAAAGCCTAAATAGTAGGAAGATGACCAAGGGAGGGTAAAAACAGGTGCCGAGAAGGGACAGGGGTGGGGGAACACAGAAATAGGAAAGAAATTTGGAGGAAGGAAACAAAGGGTCCTTGGGGTAGCAGGGGTGGAGGAGATGAGGAGGAAGGAAAAGCTATTAAGACCTTCTCTGAAAAACGTCATAATGATATTTAACATTTTGTATGTTGATTTTGAAAATCAATAAAAAATAAAAATATCAAAATCAACTAATACAAATATAAATAATAGAAATATAAGGCTATCACTCAAAATAAGAGAGGGCTGTTGAGATGGCTCGTTGGGTAAAAAACATCTACCACCAAGCCTGATATGACCTGAATTTGAACCAGGGAACTGACTCACACACACTGTCCTCTGACCTCCACGCTTGTGATGTTTCATACACACACACACACACACACACACACACACACACACACCTAATAAATGAATAAATAAGTAAATAAATAAATAAATGTATGTAACGGGAAAAGGGAGAGGCAAGCAGGAGGTTGTGGAACAGTATGACTCACAGATACAACTTTTCCCTCGAAACCGAAGGTCTCAGATCTCTACCATAATAACAGAAGTCTGCAAAGATGAATAAATCACAAACCGCAGCGCAGAAAGGTTAATCTCAAGGCCTGGGGTTCTGCCTAGCTCTGTGGTTCTGGGGACGGCGGGGGGGGGGGGGGGGGGGGGGGGGGGCGGAGAGGGGAGGGGGGGGTGTGGAAGGGTTGGGGGGACTCAGGCTTTCCAGCTGGGGGGGGGGCGCTCTTTGCCTCTGACCAATAAGCAGCTTAGGCTTGCAGAGAACCCGGAAGGAAGGTCAAAAATTGTAGGAGGGTTATGTGATTTGGGGATACTTTGAAGTAGGATCAGTAAAAACAAAGCAACTGCTGGCTAGCCTCCCTTTCTCCCTTGAGGCAGGGAGGGGTCTGGAGTGTGGGCCTGATATGGCTCTGATTAGCTGTTCAGGCTCTAGTGTGCGGAGTCTAGGCAGCCATCTGCAAAGCCTGTAACTCAATAGAAGACTTGCTAACACGGTTGGTGCCTGCCTTGGGCTGTCACCGCCAGCTTCCGCCAGCCCCAGCGTGACTACTAGGAGAGAACCGGCCCCAGAGGCTGTGGGTCTGGCAATACTCCCCAGCAGCCACCCTACACAGATCAGCTTCATCAGGCTTCTACTGCCACCTACTGGAGATATAAAGGCAGGTCTCGAGCCAGACGTGACTGAACCCAGGGGGCTTCCAGGTCCAAAGCATGCCAGTTGGAGCCTGGGCCCCTACACCAAGTCCTTCCCTAGACCGTCATAAAGCCTGAGGAAGCATTGAAGGAGCCTCTTCCCCACCTGGCCCCATCCACTGGGGTACACACCCTCTGCAATGCCCCCTGGGAAGCCTCCTTGCTGTCAGCTCTCCCAGGAGGACTTTCACACCTCCACAACTCGGGCCTTGAGGTCAACTAAAGACATCCTGAGCCCTCTGCCCACACCAGCTGCCCTCACTAACACCATAGCCCTCACCTTCTACTCTAGGAAACGCCTCAGGATTTCTGTGCTTATGTTACCTATCCACAGCCCCGTTCTGCTCACCTACCGGGTCTGGTCACTCCCATTGTTGTCAGACACCTGCCTTTCCGAATGTCTAAAACCACAAAAGTCATGGCTGTAATTTGCATGTCCCCTGCCACTGGAGGATCCCAGATCTAAGGCTAGTATTACAATCTTAAGCGATCCTGTCTCAAAATAAAATAATAAAATAAATCAGAAAGAGAGGAAAGGAAGAAGAGGAGAGGGAAGAAGGGAGAGAGGGAGGAGAGGAGGGAGGGAGAGTTGGGAGAGTTTTTACCTATCATGCCCACACACACAGTCCTCAGTGGAATTATCAGAACCACAGAACCCAGGCAGGGTGGTGTGTGTCTATAATCTTAGCACTGGGGAGCCAGAGGCAGGAGAATCAGAGGCTTCAAGGTCATCTTTTACAGAGTCTAAAGCCAGCCTGGACTACATGAGACCCAGTTTCAAAAACAGTCAGATGCCTAGACAACAGGCCACCAGGGAGCTGCTTGCACGTGACCACCACAGGGACACTCAGTGATGAGGTCTGCAGAGTTGGGCTAGAGACCCCATGGAGGAAGAAGTCTAAGGACACGTAAGCTGGGCAGTAAACCACAGGGACAGGAGAACTTCAGGCGGTGTCCAGCGACCCTCTCTTTCCAGCCTTTCTTGCCCTACCTGCTTTCCCCACAGGCACCTCCCTTGACGGAGCAACAGCAGGACAGGTTTCATGGTAGAACAGAGAAAAGGTGCCATGCCTGCACTCCTCCTTTTCTTAAGAAGCCACTGATACCTACAGGGGTCCCAGCCCTAACAACCTCACCTAATTCCAACTGCCTCCCAAAGGTCCCAGCTCCAGGTACATGACTTAGATCACAAACATATGAATCAGGGAGAAGGTTTCCAGCATGGAGCCATCCAACCACAGTGCAGTCCTCGGACCCCGTTTCTCCCCCCACCCCTCTCTCCAACCCCTACTTGTACTCCCCCACCTAAATATTCTTTTGCTTCCTCTAGGATGCAGGAAGGGAGTGGGAAAACTATTAGGGGGGGGGGTAAGTACTTCAAATCGATAAAGTACTTGCTACACAGCCTGAGCATGAAGACGGGGGTGGGGGTGGGGGCGGGAGTGGGAGGAGGTCTTGATCCTGTAACCCACAAGGGAAAAAACAGGCACTGTGGTCCACGCCTGCAACCCCAGGGCTGGAGAGATGGCCACATGAGGTCCCTGGGGCTCACTGGCTGACTGACCACACCAAATCATTGAATCTTGGGTCAACTGAACAATTCTGTCTCAAAAAAAAACAAAGCCAAGAACACTTGAGGGCAGTATTTAAGGTTGACTGGCCTCCACATGCGCACACATGTGCACTCATACACATGTGAATACACGTACACAAGAGAGGGGGAAAAAAACCCTGTTCAACATGCAGTGCACATCAAAGTTCCAGAGTATTTCAGAGGCCATGAAAGACAGGGCACCTGGACCCACAGAAGCTTTGAACACCAAACTAAACATAGTTGGACTTGCCGAGAGCTGTGCGCAAGGCATGACCAATGTGACAGGAAAAGCGCCTGCCTTATCAAAGAGGAAAAATCCCCAAAGGATTTCAAAGATAATAATCGCAAAATAAATTTCAAGAACAGATCTAAATTCACCAAGTCGGGCAAGCCATGAAAATTACCATCCCCGCCTGTGGAAATGTCAATTCAAACTTCATTTATAAAATGGTTCAGGCTCTGATTGCAAAATTATTATTTCATATGAGAAAGAGAACTGTGTGGGTAAAGAGCGGGTGGCAAAGTTGTTGTTTTTTTTTTTTTTTAATTCAATTTCCTCAAATATCCCCCTCTCCCAAAACAAAGCAAAACAAATTTAACATTAAAAGTTGCCCAGGATAATTGCAGATGTAAATATCACTTAGTGCAGATGCTGTGGGTAAAATGTAATTATGACTCATGGGAAATCGATGGCAGCCAATGATAAAATCCATGGTCTGGGTCTTTCTGTGAGCAGAAATGGATTCACACTCTGGCTGTGGTTTACGTGTTTTTTAATTGAAAATGAGCTATATGTGGAAATTAATCTCAAGCCAGGAATGGAGTGACTGACGCAAGCAAATACAAGGCAGCCATAGGAGCAGAACTCCCAGGCCAGGCCAGAATGTCCACAGGCGCAGCCATAGGAGCAGAACTCCCAGGCCAGGCCAGAATGTCCACAGGCGCAGCCATAGGAGCGGAACTCCCAGGCCAGGCCAGAATGTCCACAGGCGCAGCCATAGGAGCGGAACTCCCAGGCCAGGCCAGAATGTCCACAGGCGCAGCCATAGGAGCGGAACTCCCAGGCCAGGCCAGAATGTCCACGAGCGCAGCCATAGGAGCGGAACTCCCAGGCCAGGCCAGAATGTCCACAGGCGCAGCCATAGGAGCGGAACTCCCAGGCCAGGCCAGAATGTCCAAGGGCGAACCCTTTCCTACCCACAAAATATTCCTGTTCTTCCAACTGCTTAATGAGTCCTATTTCACCTCAGCCTTGTGGTCCCAGCTGTGACCAAAAAGGCCTGACTCACTCCCCCAAAGGCCACCAAATAATTAAATGGGCTAATGACTGATTAAAATACTCAACAGTGTGGTTTGAATCCAAAATATCCCCTCACAGACTCGTAGGTTTGAATACGTGGTCTCCAGCAGATGGCAGTGTTGGGAGAGATTGTGGGAACTTTAGGAGGTGGTGCCTGGCTAAAGAGCAAAATGTGAGGACATCCTTTTGGGACTCTAGGTGAGAGAAGCATGGGAGAATGGGGAAATAGAAGGATCCAGAGGGTCCTAGAAACCTACAAGTAGAACATTATGATGGGTAGGGGTTCTGCACAAAGTATGGCACCAACCAAGGACAATATGTGCAGTACCCCTACCCAGATTTAGCCAAAGGACAGGTCATTCTCTACAGATGAATGAAGAGAGGGGACTGACTTTCACATGAATTCTGGTGCCCCATATTTGACCACATCCCCTTGATGGGAAGGCCTGGTGGCACTAAGGGGAAGGATAGCAGGCTACCAAGAATAAACTTCCTATCCTATGGTCAAATAAAGGGGGAAGTGGTCCCCCTCAGTCACAGTCATAGGGGAGGGGAATAGTGTGAAAGTGGGAGGGAGGGAGGAATGGGAGGGCAGAAGGGATGGGATAACAATTGAGATGTAATATGAACGAATTAATAAATAATTTTTTTTTAAAGAGCGAGAGTGGCTAGAAGGCAGGCTTTGTGGGGTTAGTACAGCCCCACTTCTGGCCCAAGTGTTCTCTACGGTGCTTCAAACGGTCACCCCAGATGCCCAGCCTAGGAGTTGGGTGTCTGATTCCATGCAGCTTTTACCTGGGACCCGCCCCCATTCCACTTACTCCACTGTGTCACTGCAAACATTCCTGCCAACTCCCCAGAGGATGGGATGCCCAGGCCCTATGGACCCAACAAATGTTCCACTCAGACTTTTGAATAGAAAAGTCCACTGATGGTGCTGAGTCCATCATCACTGAAGCCCTGGGCTAGCTCTCCATCTCCATCAGCGCAGGAAGGACAGCCTTGTGTCCCTCCCTGACACTAGGTCACACAATCAGCACACCCTATAGTCAGGACTGGAATTTAAATGCTGGAATTCAGGGAAGGAAATACCAAGATGAAAACAGGATTCATCAATCAGACAGCACATATAACAAAGTCAGGTTCAGGAGCCAGGGAGCCAGAGAATAAAATGTCTGCTAAGCAAGCAGCAGGCTCTGAATCTTGTCCACCGGAACCCACGTAAGAAGCCAGGCGTGGTGACACAGGACTCTAATCCTAGCACTTGATGCAGAGGGCAGATAGGAGCATCCTTGAGGCTTGCTGGCCACCCAGCCTAACCAGTCAGTGAGTTCCAGGCTCACTGATAGACTTCATCTCAAAAAATACACACACACACACACACACACACACACATACACACACACACACACACACACACACTGAGCATGTTACACACAAGGTTCAGGCTCAGCATCCTGTTGGAGCTCTGGCAAGGATGCATCAGCCAACCTCAACTATAAATTAGACATGGACACATTGTCTCCAAGCCGGGACTAGCCCCAGCCCCACCCTAAAGAGAACCCCTCCAGCATCCTCATGGCCCCGTGAGCAGCCTGTTTATCGCCAGCATTCTTAAATCCCCTTCTGCCCATGCTCCTCTGTTCTCCTTTCACTGTCCGCTCTGGAGCCACGGATGTGACAGGCTGGATCAGTTTGTATTTTGGCAACGGTTGCAAAAACAGCTTCCCTCAAACTGGCACAAAGGGGAAGAGTTAATCAGTCCCCAGTGTGGTTACCTGTACTTGCACTCAGGGTCTCTAATAGAAGCGATGGAGACATTCTCCAACGCTGAACTTTAATGAGCAGAGAAAGAGAACACACTGCTGCGTCAACGCTCAGCCTGCTCTCACTGGGGGAAAAGCGAGGCAGCTCCATCCATCTTGCCCGGTCTGCGCTGTCATTCATACTCCACTCCTATTACATTTGCCCGGCCTGGGTACGGCTGCAAAACAGTTTGTCAGCACCAGAAAGCACCAGCCAGTAGAGGGGAGAGTTGGCAAATGAGCTAACCCCGAGGCACTACTTTCTCTCTCTCTCTCTCTCTCTCTCTCTCTCTCTCTCTCTCTCTCTCTCTCTCTCTCTCTCTCTCTCTCTCTCTCTCTCTCTCTCTCTCTCTCTCTCTGTGTGTGTGTGTGTGTGTGTGTGTGTGTGTGTGTGTGTGTGTGTTTGTGCTCACACTTCAAAGTGGAAGTTAATTCTTTCTATGGATTGAGAATCCTTCATCCCAAAAATCCAAATTCCTGAGCACTAACATAATGCCACAAATGGAAAATCCCGTATTCAAGCTGGGTCAGGGCTCAGAAGTAGAGGGTCTGCCTAGAATTCCCCAATAGGACCTGGGGTCAGGGTTAGTGATGGAGCCTTTGTCCAGCATGGGCAAGACCCTGGGTTCCACACCCAGTACTGAACAAAGAAAGTAAAAGTCTACACAAACTCAAACCATAACCATTCTGAATTTCTTTTTTTTAACAAAATTCCATTGGATATATGTGTAAGAGTACCTGAAATATAAATCAATTTGGTGCCTAAGTCCTATCTCCAAGGTAGCTTATTATAAATTCAAAAAATATCTCAAATTCTGCAGACGTCACCAGTCCAAACCACATATGGTCCTAATGCGTTTGGGATGAAGGATGCTGGTACCTGAGAATTGGACTCAGGTCTCAGGTGGACTTGTCCACCAGAACAGGAATCCTGCAGGAGGAGGAGAGGGGGCTGTGGAGTGAGTCTGCAATGGGCTCATGCACTCACATTTGAACACTTGGTCCCCAGGTGGTGGCATCATTAGGGGAGACTGTGGAGCCCTTAAGGGGTAGGCATGGTTGGAAAGAAGTGTCTCAGCGAGGGTGTGCCTTTGACAGATCTACCTCAGTCCCATTCCATCTCGTTCTACCTCCTGTCCACTTTGAGGAGACTGCTTTGTCCTCCAATCCCTCCTCCCCCATTGTTTCTTGGGCTCATGCAGACAAAAGTCAGGCACAAGAATGTAGAGAAATAAGGGTGTGGCCATGTTCAGATAAAACTGTTTTTGACAAACACTAGCAGGGACCCATGAGTCCCCATGGGCCGTGAGAAGCTAAACACTGACCTGGGTGTGAGCAAGAAGTGACGAGGAGCCCACGATGAAGATGAAGAAGCACTAAGTCAGATGTTTCCTCTCATAAAGGTCATGGCTTGAATGTTGGAAGGAAGAGGAAGAGACTTCTAGCAAAGTCACTGGGCCAATCTGACGGAGAAGGCTAATGCCATTCCATCCAGTGACCCAGCCACAGGACTGTGAAGATGCTGGGCTCCCAGTGTCTATAACGCTCTGTCCCGTTTTGGCTTGTTGTGTTTTCCTGCCGTTTGTTTTTGTTCTGTTTTGGTTTTGGCTTTGGTTTTGAGACAGGTGCTTGCTAGGCAGCCCAGCCTTAGGCTCAGGTTGGCTTCACACTCACCTTCCCACATCAGGTTCCCAAGAGGCAGGATCCCAATGTGTGCCCATTGCAGCTAGCTTCCCTCACTTTTTGTTAATTAAATGCTCTTCAGCTCAGATTATCCATCCAGGAGAGACCTACCTGGGGCTTCTTACTGCTATCAATACACCTGAGCAGCTCAGACTCTCCCTTCACCGCAATCATCTCAGCCTAGAACGGTATTCACGAGCCAGTCTGTTGTGCTCATTAGACTACAGACAGCAGACACACTCTGCCCAGTGCCCACACAGTTCTGAGCCTGGCATGAAAGCTTGGTTCCAGCTAGAAAAGGTTGCCCACGGCTAAACACATACTCAAAACTCACCTGTGACAAGAGGTGGGACTGGTTGAGGGTTCTCAGCCTTTGGGCATACACCAGCGTCTTCACAAGACATGGAGTGCCAGCTTCCCAGGCTCTTGCCTTAGAGTCCCACAAGCAGCAGACTCTAGATAGAGACTGAGGCTCTGCATTTCCCATCATCCCCCACATGCTGCTCGCCAGGGGCCCACAGTTCACAATGCTCAGCTCCACCAGGTGGAGGCTGGTGGCCACCAGGTGAGGTCTGGACACGGGTACCTTTCCCATCCTCCCTGAGGCTGAAACATAGCTGTGCATTTACTTTCTGCTCTGTGGTTTCAGTTGCTCTTAATTGTACCTAACTTTGAGGATGGTAAGCTAAAAGATGTTTATATGTCAAGAGCTGCCCTTGGGAACTTGGAATGGCTTTGACTGGGTCCACAGATGCAGTCTGAGAACCTTCTAGAATACCCTATGCCTTGACAGGGAAGACCCTAGGATACATGTGAACATCAGTCAAATACTGTGGAGCTCAGTGAAGATCCCTTAGTACTGCACATTTAGTAGGCATCAACCTACCTCCTTATTGTAAGAGCCCTCAATATACATACACAGCAATGTACCATACCCGTCCTCCTATGAGTACATTTGGGTCTATTACAAGACAGGCTGCCACAGCTATGAGGGTGTCTGTGATCTGGTGAACATACCCATTTCTCATGGATGAAAGAATCACACATTACTGGTGGCTCCATGGATAGGAAGAAGGGCATGGGTAAAATTAGCCTGTGGCCCTAGAACTTAAAAAGCAATTAGAGGGAGGGGCCTCTAGGTGGGTGGTTACACCACTGACCTCCAAATCCATATGTTCTGAATCCCCAATTCTATATCTGAAGGTGAAACTAGCCACACATTGAAAATATGCTTCTTCATTTACATAGACTTGAATTGTTGAATCATAAAAGATAGATGAGAGAGAGAGGATAGATAGATAGATAGATAGATAGATAGATAGATAGATAGATAGATAGATAGATAATAGATATAATTGGGTGGATGGGAGGGTGGGTGGGTGGATGGGAGGTGGGTGGTGGTGGATATGGATGGATGGATAATGATGATATGGATAGATGAATGCTGTAGTGTGTTAGTGGATGGTGGGTGGTAGGGTGAATGGATGGATGGACAGATGGATGAATGGACGGATGGATGGATGGGCGGATGGATGGATGGCTAAATTATCCCCATGGCATTCACATTGCTATGTTGGGCGTTATAAAGCATCTAGAGATAATGTAGGAAATGGTAGGTATGTGTGGCTTATATCAAGCTCTGAACCTGCTATAGGAGAGATCAATACGTCTTTGGATCTGTGTACCTATCACTCTCTCGGAACCCATCTTCTAGGAATCCCAAGAAACAAGGAATCCACTTCTGGATGAGGTTCATGTGCCCACAGTGAGTCTGCTACACGGGTATCTTCCAGACTGTCCTCTTGGGATAAATTGCTTATTAAAATATTTGTCTTACTTGAATTTAAAATAAGAAAAGTTCACCAAAAGTTCAAACAAAACAGAACAACAACAACAAAACGCTAGTCATGCTTAAGTCTGAGGTAGCTGTACCTCCACTCACGGCCTGCAGGGGCCGCCACGGCCTCGTGAACTCGCCTCTGGTGGAAGGTATAGGCTGATCAGGCTTCCCAGAGATTGAGAGAATCCTATATGCTCAAAGCTGATAGAGGAGAGGCCCTGGGAGCCAAGCTCGCCGCTCTTGCCTCCCCAGCCCATAACAAGCTAACTCTGTCAGCAACCTAGAGAAATCCTTCCAGAAAGAGGCCGGGTAGCAACTCTCCATTCTCAAGACCTCCTTCTTCTCACCTCCGGAAGTCGAGCACACACATGGGGGCATATTTCTAAACGGCAGGGCAATCTGCTTCCAAATCATCCCTCTGGCACTGGGACATTGGAGAAGCTTTGAGCAACTCTTGATTGCTGATTCCTGTTTTATGTGGAGTGGTAGCAATGACCTCCCGGTCTTGTGAGGACTTAATGAGGTCAAATGTGCTCGTCACAGCACTAGGTAAAGCACTTTCTGTGCAAATGTGTAAGGACAAGTTTGGATCAGCAGCACCCATGCAAAGTTGGATGTGGGAGCATATATTTGAAAGCCCAGCATTCCCATGATGAGGTTGGAGGAGGAGACAGACAAACTAGCCCGGGATCTGCAGAGAGTGACAAGACAGTCTTTGGACGGACGGTGAAAGTAAGGTGGAAGGTGAGGACTGACACAAAGGCACACAATGGGTGGGGGATGTGACTACTGTAAAGCAGTGTTAGCCTCCCTTTGTCACCTGCAACTTGTCACCACAAATTCAGATGCCCCTACCCTCCCCATCTCCATGCAGCCCCACGAGGCCACAGAGAGTCAGAAGTCACATCCCTGTCCCTTATATTTCTGAACCTGCAACACTGGCAGCTAAAGATGGTTCAGGTCAGTGCCCACAGCTCAAGGCCAGCAGACTAGCAGCACAAAGCACCATGGTAGGACATGCCCGGAGCCTGACCTCCCTCCAGCTGCTCCAGCTGTGAGGCATCCTCTCACTCAGCACTTCCAGAGCCAAGAAGGCTGGCAGGTCCTGGTATACAAAAGAAGATGGTTGGAGAGTCCAGGCTGACCTCCATGTCCAGCTCGGCATCAAATCAGCTGTGTGACCTTGGGAAGCAACTGGACCTCTTTGCCTCTGGCCCCTCATTGCAGGGTGGCTGGAACTGTGAGTGTCCTTCTCTGGGTCAAGGACATGGCATGGGACAAGTTTCTGGGCCTTGTCCGGGAGGTACTGGGTTGCAGGATGTAACAGTGACAACAGCAATGGCAGCCAATGGTGAGGATTCTGTGCCCTCATGCACAGCCACTCTGAGAGACTGCTGACTTCACCACAGACAAAGACACTGAAAGGAAAGACCAAGACTCCCTCTTGCCCAAGGCCATAAAGTGCTAAAGTTGAAAGTGAACACACACACACACACACACACACATGCACACACACACACACACACACACACACACACACACGCACACACACACATATGCACATGGCCCAGAACTGTTCTTCTAGCCTGCCTGTCTGTGTCAGAATTGAAGCTGTCCCAGGGCCCAGCCCTTAGACACAAGCTGTTGACCTTAGGACAGCTGAAAAGTCCAGTATTACTGGTGTCCTTTTATGATGAGGAGACTGGGACATGGACATATACAGAGGGACAACATGTGAGAATGTGAGAATGTAAGAACGTGCCATCAATAAGCCAAAGACAGAGGCCTCAAAGAATTTGATTTGAAACACACAGGCTTTAGACTCCATCCTCCAGAAGTACACAAAAATAAATGGCTGTTGTCTGAGCTACTTGGGTATGGCACTTCTCTACGGTAACCATGGCAGGTAAACACATCAGGTGACCAGCTCCTTTCAGCTTAGCTTGGAGAGGTGGCACAGGCCTGTAATCCCAATATGAGGGGGCTGAGGCGGGAGGATCATGAATTCCATGCCAGCCTGGGCTACACAGAGAGAATCTGTCTCAAAAACAAACAAGAAAAAATAGAAAAAGAAGATTTGGTATACCCGTTGGGATAGCATGGGCACAGGCCTGGGATCTCCATACCCTACAGAGGAGAAAACCTTCAGCCTGAGTAAGATGCACGCCATCTCCTCCTCCAGGACAAATGGCCATAGGATAGAAGACAGACACACAGCCAACCAATGATGACATCCTCATGAGTGAGCCCATGTTTTCACTAAACTTGTCATGTGGAAGGCATAGGTGCAAGAAAACTTGCTATGCATATATATGTGAAAGCTGATGCTGCCTACAACCCAACTGGGCTGAAGCACCCAGGAGACTGCAAAAGCACACTGCAGTCTGTGATGTGTTTCCGAAGATGCTCAGAGCCCTGGCCTCTGAATTAGTCTCTTAATGTATTCATGACATGATTTGGAGGGAGTAACAATTAGTGGGGGCTTGGTTAGAAAGAGCAGGTCCCCAGGTATTGGGGAGTCTGTCCTTGTGAGATGTACCTTTCCCTCACCCCTTTCTGTATTTAATTTCCTGTATCCTGTGATGTGTATAACCATGAGCCCACAACATGCCTCCCAGAGGTATGACTTTCTGAGTTCAGTCCCGGACATTTCTCCTCTCCTCTCCATATGAATGCTGTGGCTCCTATCCTACACATACATACTGTAGGCATGCACTACACACACACACACACACACACACACACACACACACACACACACACACACGTAAGAGAGAAGAAAACAAACAAACTTTCAAGTTTCGAAAAAGGAGTTTCAAGGCTAAAGAAATAGCTTGTGGCTAAGACAACTTGTCCCCACCGCCTACATAAAAAGTCAGGCATGACCGTATGTATGTCTGTAACTACACCACTGTAAGTAGGCAGAGGCAGGAGGATTGCTGGAGCTTGCTGGCTGCCAGCCTAGCTCCAGATTCAGTGAGAAATGCTGCCTCAAGGGCTAAGGTAAGCAGAGCAGGATATCTGATACCCTCTTCTACCTTTTTCTTATGTGCATACTATTTGCCACACCTATATCACACACACACACACACACACACACACACACACACACACACCTTTGGTATTCAAATGTGAAATGTCACCAGCAAGCCCATATGTTTGAACCCCAGTTGATGCTGTTTGCAGGGGGCGGGGTACTGTGGAACCCTCGAGTGTAAGCCCTTACTGGAGGGTGAAGCCGCTAGGAGTCAGGCATTGAAGGTTATAGCTGACTTCTGTACCCAATCTTCCTGCCTCGAGCCCAAGAATGCAGCTGAGTTTATAACTATCCTGCTCTCTCCTCGCTCATCCTATCATTTCACAGATCTCTACTGCCAAACCCACTTTGAAGATAGTGTGATGCTGTGGCTTAGACAAAGAAGCCTCCATGACATAGTGCAAGGAAGAGAAACCCAGAAGGTGGCTGGAGAAGCCACAAATACTATTTCTCCCTCTATTCGTCCATCCCTTAGTCCAGTCATCATCCATCCATGCAACTCTGCAACCAGGAATTCACCCATCCAGAGATGGAGTCATCTATCCATTAATCTATTGGTCTATTCAGTTGTCCATATATCTAAGTAACCAGCTAGCCAAGCCATTCTACCCATCCATCCATGCATCCATCCATCCGTCTGTCCATCCATCCATCCATCCATCCATCCATCCATCCATCCACTCTGTCCACCCACCACTCCATCCAATCATCCATTCATCATTCAGCCTACTCATTCCATCACCTCATCCAGTCATCAGTCATCCATACACCCAGATGTCCATCTTCCTGTTTATCCATCCATCCATCCATCCATCCATCTGTCCATCCATCCATCTGTCCATCCTCTGAATCCTAAGGTGGTGTCTTAGACCTGGCTGACCCAGCCTGCATTCATAGTGTCCAATGAGAATAACCTTGCCTGCTCTTCGTGTCCCTGTTTCATGCTAAATGTAATGATTTGCTACAAGCACACTTCTCCATGCACCAGGCTTTCACCGTTGGGAGCTTTAGATGGTCCAGGTAATCGATAATACTGCAGCTCTGACTCCAAATTAAATAACTGCACATTTATTACCCATTACTAGAAGACAGGCTGGGAGCCCTGCCTCAAGAGCAGGCATTCCTTGTCTCTGGCATCCTCAAAGCAGCCAGTGGCTTGGATCTGAAGGCACAAATGGCACTTAGCTCTCTGAAAGCACAACCCGTCTGCTCTCCAGCATGAATTGGGATGAAAACTGACAAGGCTGTGGAATCTGATCCACCATGAGCCCTAGGAGTGGGTAGCTTTTGGCTATGGTCTCCTCTATCACCTGCTCCTCCCAGAAGGTTGGAGACAAAGAATTCCATCCCCATGGGCTGCATGCAGATTGTTTTCTCTCCCAAGGACCCCGGGGAGCACATAAACAGGGTTGCCTACAAATGAGCAGTCAGGTGCCCTCAGGGGCTGAGCAAGTGGAACTATGTGTTGCCTTTCCTGTAGAAGGTGGAGGGTGGGGACGACAGCACAGAAGTCAGATGCTCTCTGTATCAATCCTGTCTCAATCATGCATCTCCAGGGAGTCCTCTCAGGAATCAGAAGTCATGACCTACTCACAGTAGCAATCGTCCCTACAGCTAAGCCCTTCAGATATGACAGTCTGGAATGGTGTATACCCAGCTCCCCTGTAGGGTGGCACTTAGGAAAGGTGGAGTACAAAGCCATCAATCTCTGAACACTGGTCACCGGCCCTCCTATTCCACACATCCACCATGAAGAGACACAGCCTACTCAGGTAAAGTCAGAGGTTCCCCAGATTGCAAGTGACAATCCAGAGCACCTGGTGAGGAATTCACTCTGTCCTCAGGACAGTGAAACACTTGTGGTCTGGTTTTCAGGAGCTGATTTAGCTGTGTCATTAGAATCAGCATCAATGTCTTCTACCATGGAGAAGGGTGAAATTTTTCAAATCCTCTGAAATGAACTTGAAACAATGTGGAGGCTGGGGAGATGGCTCAGCAAAGTGCCTGCTGCACAAGGGACCTGACTTCAATCTCTAGACCCCACATCGAAAGCCAGGTGCAGGGGTGCACATTTGCAATCCCAGAGTGGGAGAGCAGAGATGGGCAGATCCCTGGGGCTTGCTAGACAGCCAGCCTAGCCTACTCAGTGAGTTCCAGACCAAAAAGAAATCTTGTCTCAAAAAGCAAGGCAGGGTTGGGAGATGGCTAAGTGGTAAAGCACATGCCATCCAATCCCGGTGACCAGAGTGTGGATCCCCAGACCCCACGGAAAATCTCAACATGGTGCCATGAGCAGAGGATGGATGGCTGTGACTCCAGAAGTTTCATGAACTCACGGGCAGCTAGTGTGGCTTACACAGCAATGAAAAGACCATGTCTCAGATGAGATGGAAAGGCAAAGGGTGACATGCATACAATGTAGCACATACATACACATAGCTCGCACACACACACAGTAGCATGCACGTGCCAACACTCATACACATACACAGAAAAGCAGTGGGCACCACTTAAGAAATGATAGCCAAGTTGTGTCTCCATACACACCCCACCCATACACATGAATATGCACACCCACGTGCATAAAAAGTATACATCAAGTATTTCCACAGAAAACATTGAGAATCTGTGTTCTATAATGAAGGTACTGATAACTCCTGCATTGATAAATCTAATCAGCTTTTCAACCAAACTTATATGACCACAGAATCATTACTGTCATATGAAAAACAAAATTTCTTCTGTGTCACCTTTCAGAACTTCTGGCTCCCACCCCATGAATATCCTCTGTCTTAGTCACTGTTCTACCACTGTGAAGGGACACCACGATCAAGGCAACTTTTGTGAAAGAAAGCATTTACTTGGACCTTGATTACAGTTTCAGAGGTTTAGTCCATACCATCATGGCGGGGAGCATGGTGGCATGGCGGCATGGAGGCAGGCATTGGAGCAGCAGTGAGAGCCACACCCTGATCGGCAAGCAGAGAGCCTGGGCCTGGCATGGGTTTGAACCACAAAGTCCACCCCAGTGACACACTTCTTCCAACAAGTCCACAGCTCTAATCTTTCTAATCCTATTGAAGATCAACACTCCCAGTGACTAAGCATCAAATATATGAGCCTATGGGGGGGCATCCTTATTCACACCACCACACCCTCCCAGTCCATGGGCACCCCAACCTTGGTCATAATTGAATCAGCAGAGCCTAGCCAAATGCTGACACCTGAGGCCTTCTGCAATATGTCACCCACACATAGATGGATGCCAAGGGGCTCCCTGGACTCTGGTCACGCTAGGTTGAGGACATCCTTATCACCTCATCTGTGTTCCCCAAAATAGCCACCACCACAAGACACTCACAGGAGAGACAAGCGCAAAGGGACCCACATGCATGTAGTTGATGAAAGAAGAGACCGTCCCCAACAGAGTGTAGCTTCTTATTGAGACTGTTTAGAAGATCTAACCTTCCCTCAATTGGTCTCCAGATGACAGACACTTGCTTCCCTCCTCCATTCCCTCCAATGCTCCAAGAGCCTCGAAATTCCTAGGATCCCATAGACTGTCTCTGCACTCTAAGTGTGTACCACCTACCCAGGGACAACTGTCTCTAAAAAAGAAAAGAAAAAAAAAAAAAAAAGAAGCCTGATATTCCTACTCCAATATGGCCCATCGCTGACACTCAGGGTGGAACCAATCCACACACAGTTATGAAAAACAACAGCGCAGCAGGTGCCACTGTACCTGGGGGAGGCAGCAGAGCATTTACAGAGAAAACAAGAGGAGCTAGGCAGATAAGGGTAAGACAGAAAGGCAGCATGGAAGGGGCAGTGCCCAGGGCTTGGAGCAGGGCCGGGAAGATGACTCAGTCAGCAAGGAGCCCGCCTTGCAAGCGCCAGGGCCTGAGTTCAATCCCTGAACCTATGTAAAACAAAGTCAGGTGTGATGTCACATGCCTTAATCCCAGTGACAGTCAGATGGGAGAGAGACTCTGCTGGGACTCACAGAATCAATCAGACTCCACGTCTTTCCTATTTAATATTTTCTTTAATTGGCAGGAAACTTTTGCATGAGTGTGTGTGTGAAGTGCACAGTGCATTTGATGTGTGTGTGTGTGTGTGTGCACGCGCGCGCACACACCCCCCAGGTGGCTAAGTCTAGCAATTTAGCATAGTCATGGCTGACTGCACAGTTTCACGTGAGTCCCCAGGGGCCTTCCCATACATTACACACACTAAGATGTGAACGGCACAGGTCTGGAAGGCTGGGGCCAATGATGAGGATCTCACACCTGAACACCGGGGGTCCACAGAGCAGTCGGGAACCTCTGTGAGCCTTTTGGTGGAAATTGTTCTGCTGAAACTGCAGACACTTGGCAGCCTCGCTATCAACAGAAGAGCAGAATTACTGTGGCCCCAAGCTGTAGGCAAGCCTAGATCACCCTCTGTGGCTTGGGCAAGTTGTAAGGCCTCCTAACCTCACTTTTACTGTCATAGTGGTGGGAACCACAGACAGTAACTCACTGGGTTATTGAAAATCCAGAAGAAATGGTATTTGGGGGACTTGGCAGAATGCGTGGTAAATACTAACTCCTTCTGATATGACCAGTCACTGTGACTTCGTCAAACCATAGCTCTGGGAAGGGATGGGATGTACTTCAGTTCATAAAGTGCTTGCCTGGTATGCACAGGGGCCTGGGTTTCATCCCTAGGTGCAGAAGCATATGATTTTAATCCCAGCCCTCAGGCTGGCACTGGAAACAGGGTGATCAAAAGTTCAAGGCTAGCCTGGGCTATGTGAGATCCTGTATCAAACACACACGTGTATATGCCTGTGTGAGAGTGTGTGTGTGCAAGCATGTGTGAGTGGGCAGCCTCCCACTCACACACTATAGCTCTGTGTGGCATCTGAGTGGCTCTAAAGCCCAAGATGGTAGTGATGCCTGGGAAGAAGACAGAAGATACAGAAGAAACTGCAAAGTGCAAGGGGCTGTGTGTGCCCCTCCTCCCAGACCGAGTTCAAAGGGCTGCTTAGCTCTTGACTTTGACAAGAGGGAAGCCAGGCTGACAGCTGCCTTTTCAATAGGGATTAAAGACAGACCCATGGGGAATTAGTAACAAGATGCCTGCCTTCTAAACCAGCAGGGAGGCGCTGGAATCAGCCACCTCTGCTGAAGAAAACCTTCTTTGTACCATGTGAGTGTTTTAAGTGGCAGATCAAACACACCCATTAGGGCAGACATACTTCTGTAAAACTCCTTCTATTAAGACACTGAGATCCTCAGACCACGTGAGCAAAGCCAGGCCACATATGCTCCTCCTGAGACAACTCCCTAGCAGGATGTGAAGAAAGGGAAGTCATCAGATGTGCTCTGGCCCCCAGAGAGACAGCAAGAGCCATGTCAGAAAAACTTACCTGCTGCAAACAATCGTCTGAGGCCCTTGGAGTTTCGACCTTAGACCTACGAGTCACGTGACACAAACTAAAACTGTATAAGGCACGGGATGGGGAGATGGTGCTGCTTATGATGTGCACGCTGTACCAAGTGTGAGAACCTGAGTCTGAGTCCCACGATCCACATTTAAAAAGCCAACTGTGGTAGCGCACACTTGTAGCCCCAGCACTAGACAGGCAGGGACAGGTGGGTCCTTGTAACTTGTAGGCCAGCCTGGCCTACTTAGCATGTTTCAGACAAATGAAGGACTCTATCTCAGGAAGCAAGGTAGGGCTGGCGAGATGGCTCAATGTGCGGAAAACCTTGCTGCCAAGTGTGACACCTGAGTTCCCTCTCCAGGAAGTAGATGGTAAAAGGAGAGAATCGACCCCTCACAAATTGTCCTTTGACCTCTACACTTGTGCGAGGGTAACCACATGCCCACACACACATGTATATAATAAATGTGATTTTTAAAAAAGCAAGGGGGCTAGGACCTGAGGAACAGCACTCAAGGTTGGCATCTGGGAGTGTGTGTGTGTGTGTGTGTGTGTGTGTGTGTGTGTGTGTGTGTATCAAGCTCATATGCCAGCCAGTAACAGCATCTGTTTGTGTGTCCATATATCCATCCACTTACCCATCTGCCCATCAATCAACCTGCTCACCAATCTATCCATCTATCCACCCACCCATCCATCCCTAACCATTCATGCATCCGTCTACCCATCAGTATGCCTATCTATCCATCATTTCACCCATCTGTCTATCCACACACTCGCATATACATGCATATGCCAGTCCAGCCCTACCCAGCCATCCATCTACCAAGCATCTTCTCCCTGTACCAAAATGCTGAGAATTTGATGAACTACAAAGATGAGATGCAAAATTATCAAATGAAAGAATCTCCGCCCCCCTCAGTACAGAAACAGATGAGTAAAGCTAATTTAACGTGTGGGTGTGGCAAGGAGCCCTTGGACCTGACAGAGTGGAGCAGGCACACTGAGGTTCCATCTGACAGTGTTCGCGGGGACTTCCTCAAGCTGCGCTAACAGAGCCATCCCTCTCCTGGAGCTTCTGTTTCTCCAGGAAGGAAGCAAATGAACAAGAAGAAGGAGGAGGAGGAGAAGAAAGAAGAAGAAGAAGAAGAAGAAGAAGAAGAAGAAGAAGAAGAAGAAGAAGAAGAAGAAGAAGAAGAAGAAGAAGAAAGAAAGAAAGAAAGAATGCTTGCTTCAGAGCACACAGAGCCACAAAGAGTGAAATCTCAAGCGCTGGAGGAGTCTAAGGTAGGAGAGTCTTCAGTGGGTATTGGGCTGGGTCTGAAGAATGTGAGGAGCAGGGGGACAGAAAGAAGCAAGATCAGAAGGCGGACCGGAGCCAGCTCACGCTTGGGCATACAGATGCTGTACTTACAGCAAGCAGTAACCCCCAAAGAAAGGTGGGATCAGTCTGAGGATCTTGGGCAGGCAGATCCAGGTGGCTCTCCTGGGGCCCTATGGCACTGTGGGTTCCCCCGCATCAGTAACAAAGCACCTTTGCAGCAGGCGGGTGGGGATCAGATGGTGAATTCTGCAGTGATTACAGGGCTAACTGATGGCTGGTACCAGCTGTGAAAGGAAGCAAGCAACCTTTCTATAGGGAAAAGATGGGGAAGGCAGTCCCAGCCTGTTTACACAGGGGAAGGAGAAAGCCAAGATTTACCAACCAACAGCCAATGGAAGGAAGCCGACTCAACATACGCAGGAGAAGTCTCAAGAGAACGGTGCCTGCCCAGTGTCTATGCCCAACTCCCTCCTCAAGGAAGCATCAGAGTTGATCACACCTCCATCCGCATCCCCATCTTTTCCTCCAGTGACCCGGAAGCCTCATGTGGATACCCGCTGGCCTTCCTGAGCACAAAGCTCCCCTCGTGAAATAAGTTTAGTGGCAACCCTTCTCTCTATGTGTCAGGAAGTTTACACAAGATTATTTTTGCAAAGATCTGGGACGCAGTAGGTGCTCAACAAATGGCAGACCCCAGTCCTCGTCCTGCAGAATGCCCTGTGCCTCCTGGCTGACCAGGGACTCTGCACTGAGAAGGCAGGGAAAGTGAGTGAGAGAGAGTATGTCATGTACCCGAGGGACTCTGGCAGGAAGAGAAGTGCTACTGTAGCAATCACACTCTCTCTTTGCTTTCCAGGTGATGGTGACTATGAGAAACAAGCAACAGGAGTCCATCAGAGCACCAAGGAGGCAGGCACAGGCAATGAACAAGGGAGTAAGTAGCCTGCTACAATCAGAACAACCTCAGGCCTTTCGTCCTTCCCAGTGATGGCTGTAGCCCCAGACACACTTTCTCCTATCCTAAGTGCCCTGAAGGGAGCCATGGGCACTGCTGGTTTCCCAGGCAGCCCTCAGGAGGGAGGGGGAATCTTCTCAGTAGGCTAGCCTCTTCACACCAGCACTCAGCCCCCACTCACAGCTGTGCGTTAGAAATATTCTCCTGCTGGGGAGACTGTCCCATTTTAAAAGTGGAGTCTGTGCTGGGATCATGTGTAAGCAGCCTCGGACCTGAGAGCTTGAGCAGATGGAGTGGGTGTCACCTCCCAGGCAGAGTAGGTAGCTGTCTGATCTCTGGAGAGCCAGGCACAGTCTGGCTTGGTGGTAGGCTTGCCTATGCCCCCTTCACCAGCCATTGCTCCATCTCACCTGACAGTGCCCATGCTTCTGGGGACCTTCATGCCCAGCTCTGTGAACCTTTCCTTGGCAGGAATAAATACACATTAAAACTGGAGAGTTCTTGGTAGATAAAGTGCTTGCCTTGCAAGTGTGAGGACCTGAGTTTGACAACCCTCCTTACTCCCCACGCCGCCCCCACCCACTCGCCGAAACTCACATTAAAAAAACTAAGCTGTGCCGAGCGGCATAGTCTCGTAACCCCGTAGTGAGAGAGGCAGGCCCAGGTGGAACTGTGGAGCTCATTGTCCGGGCAGTTTAACCTACTCAGCAAGCTTCAGGTCAGTGAGAGACTCTGTCACAAAAACCAAACAAGGCACAAGGTATACGATGCTTTGAGAAATGACTGCTGAATTTGTCCTCTGGCCTCCATATGCACACATACACATGCACACACACACACACACACACACACACACACATATGTACACACACATGTGCATGTATATAAGCATCTACACCTGCATACGCCCATCACAGAGAGGGAGAGGAGGTGGGGTTATATGAAGGCTCATGACAAACAACCAATAAGAAGAGCTGCAGAGGAGAAGGTGATGGATGGTGACGCTGCTGGCAGGATGATCCAGCAAGGCAGGATGGTGCAGCATGCTGCCCAGCCACCACAAATGATAATCACCTCAGATTCAGCATCCTGCTGAAGCGCCTCACACTTACTCTCCCACCAACTGGGGGGCCGGCCAGCCCTGTGCCGCCCCGATTCTATCACACGAGAATCCCACATGAACAAGGAAAGTCTACTGTCTGTACATTAATCGTAAAGGGGGAAATCCGTATATTTGTATTAATTTTCCTTCACAGGTTTTAATTGAATAGAGGCTGTTATGGCGTCACAGGGGAAATAAACTCTTACTTCATCCATTCAAAAGCCACATGGCTTCATTAGAGATTGCATTAGCTCCTTGCCAAGCAGCAATAATAAGATAGAGTTGGAATCAATAAAAAAAATAATGCATTGCCCCGAGGTGTAGATCCATTTGGTACAGTTATGTTCCCCTAAGGCAGGCCTGTGGTACCTCCAGCAGTAATAAAGTGGGCTAAGGCTGGGCAGTGGGGCTTCCTCCAACTGCTTTCAAGCAAGACAGTAGAAAAAGCAAGAAAGTAAGCCTGCGGTTCCTTCTCAACAAGCAGTCCATGACGCTTCAGAAAGCAATTCTTCATCCACCAACTTGCATCCCAGGAAAAATGAACTCCATCTTTAGAGCTCACCCCATCACAGATACCAAGAGCCTTCACCTCATCAGCCTTTGATGATCTATTAACAGTGACTGTTCTATATATGGAGTGAATGGTGCTGTGGTTGATTAGCAATGTCTGCCTTCGGCACTGGAATCACAGCGCTGTGTCTGAAGGCAAATATGTGTCAATCAGGCTCAGAAGTCCCTACTATAAGTGGAAAGGAACATCCGGAGGCCCGCAGGCCACCAATACTGATAACAATACATCTTCTCTCCTAGCCATGCTGACAACGTGGCTATGCTGACTAAGAAAGCAAAAAAGCACATTGGCGCAGGACTTATTTCTTCATTTCTAGTAAACACGGCATCTTCACCTAGAATATAATGAGCACTCACCTGACTCTCGACCAGGCTTGGAGGCAGAGACAGCAGATCCTGTAAGAAAGGAAAAAAACAAAAACAAAAAAACAAAAAACAAAGAGAAGGAAAGTTTAGTTTTTAAGAAACAATTACCTTCAGCTTGCTTTTCTCACAGGCGCAGGAGCTACGTTACTTGGAAATGAGTATTTATCCGTTCATCCTAAGGTGTTTGATGAGTGAGCAGTGAATGACAGGTGGGTTGCAGGAGCTTCATTTTTTTTTTTTTTTTTTTAACAAGATGGCAAGTGTCTCCACTTGTCAGGAAGGAAAGACAGGGAGGTGTTGAAATGTTTAAAAAGTTGCTGTGTTCACTGACCAGAAGGGGCCAGATATGTGGAGAAGTGATGGGTGCAGAACTCCCCGGGAAGGGACAAGCGAGCGAGAAGCAGCAGGAGAACCCAGTCAGCAAGGAGAAGAAAACAAGATGTCGGCGACCAGGTGATTGACATTCAGAGTTTGTGCGCTGCAATCCTTAGATTTATTTGTCAATTTGACATGAACCTAGACTCATCTGGGAAGAGAGTCTCTGTAAGAGGGTGTCTGCACTGTGTTGGTCTATGGGCGTGTCCATGGGGGGGCTGCCTTTAAGAAACAGTTCACTGGCCTGGGAAGACACAGCCCACTGTGGGTGGCACCATTCCCTAGTAAGGGAATCCTAAACCAAATTAGAGCAGAGCACAAGCATGCATTTATTCTCTCTACTCTTCATCTGTGGATGTCATGTGATTAGCTGTTTGAAGTTCCTGTCTTGATTTCCCCACAGTAATGAACTGTGACCTGGACTCATAAGCTGAATAAACCTCTTTTTCTAATTTGTTTGTTTTTTTGTTTTTGTTTTTGTTTTTGTTTTTGTTTTTGGTCAGGGTCTTTTATCACAGCAGCAGAAATGAAATAGAACATATGGCTTTCTTTTAAAAAAAAAAAAAAAAGTTAGGAAGCATAACTTTATACTTCTTCCTGAAACGATACCTCAGTTTCTGAGCTAGGCACCCATGGAGACAGTCCCTGCACCGATGAGCATGCTCAGTTACAGACCTATGAGGGTTGAAATGCCCCATCTTACCAACCATGATGGGACACAGATTATACCTCACCAAACATTGCCAAGTGTGGTGGACCAACCCACACCAGTCCATACAGACTCAGAAACCTGAGTGGGCAGCCAACAGGAAGGACCTAGCATGTCAGGGCTAGCCCACAGACCTGGTGTATCAGAGCTAGCCCACTCCTCTGTGCAAACCAAGAAGGCCTGCTCTTCCCCTCAGGTTCTCTGAAGTCAGTCTGCATGTCAGTTGTCCATGCTGGCTTCCTTCCTTAAGTCACATTTCAACCCAAACTTAGCTTTTTCCTTCCAGAAGGCCAGATCTGTCCACCATAGCTGTGACCATCACCAAAGACACAGGGAGTCCTTACCCTGGTGGCACTTCTAGTCTGGTCTGTTATGGAGTAGAGACAATTCCAAAACTCACATGCGACCATGGCTATGAGGAAGAGTGAGAGGAGTGCCCAGCCTTCGGGGAAGATGGCCAACTCCATGTCAGAAGCACTTCCCTTCACTTGTTTGTGACAACTGTGGTGATTGATAGTGTCAACCTTACAGGACCTAGAATCACGTGGAAGACAAGCCTCTGGGTGCAGCTGCGAGGGACTGTCCTGTTAGGTGGGAAGGGCCATCCTAAATGCGAGGGTGCTGTGCCATGGGCTGGGGTCCTAGACTGAGAAAAAGGAGACTCTGCCCTGAGCACCAGCACTCACCCGTCTGTCTCTGCTCCCTGACTGCACATACAATGGGACCAGTTGCCTGTTCTCCTGTCACCCTGCTGGCCCTGTCATGTTGCTCTGCACCTTCACACTGTGAACCAGAATAAACCCTCCCTCACTTAAGTTGCTTTTTTTTTTTAAATCCAGAGTATTTAATTACAGCAGCAGAAAAAGTAATTAATTCAATAATCAAATATCTGTGGCATCCTCAAACCATCACTCACTAAGAGTAGCATCCTCTAAGAGTAAAATCCAAAACCTACTTTATTTCAGTGTTTAGGGGTGCATGCATATGCATACATGTGCATGCATGTGCATATACATACAAGCGCATGTAATGCACATGTATGAGTGGATGTGCCTGCTCATGCATTCATGTGCAGAGTCGTGAAGCCTCTATCACTCTCCATCTTATTCTTTGAGGCAGATTCTCTCCCTGAGCCTGGAGATTGCTGATGGACTAGGCTTGCTGGCCAACAACTTCAGAGACCCACCTGTTTCTGCCCCCCACACCCAGTGCAGGGGTTACAGGTTTGTACCTCTGCACCCAGCCTTTTACAAGGGTGCTGGGGGTCTGACCTCACCTCCTCATGCGTGAGCAGCAAGCATTTTACTCACCCAGCCTTCTCCCCAAGCCCCCCAAAACTTATTTCTAAGTGCAGGGGGTGGGGTCTGCTGTTTGAAACATGCCACAACTTACATGAAAACGAATTGTTTTTCTTGGTGCTAAGTTTTAAATTACTGTGCATGAAGTCTTTTTCAGACAGACATACACTTGGTACCAGACAACTCCATGAGTTGAGTGTGTGTGTGTGTGTGTGTGTGTGTGTGTGTGTGTGTGTGTGTGTATTCCTATGTTTATGGGCAATAAATAGATTCTGCCTCCTGTCAGGAAGTGGTAGGATCCTAGCACAGGTGACAGCAAAGGCAGTGGCAGCAGTAATCAGTTCAGCTTTCTGAGGGAGCCATTTGGTAAAGCGGATCGGGCGCCTCGGTGTGTACACCCTGTTCTGTGGAAGGTGGCGTTCAACAGCAGCCCACCCCTTCCCATCAGATCTGTGAGCTCAGAGCATCCAGATGGCTCTCCCAGATAAATGCCTGGCCCTTCTTAGAGAGACTGTTAATGAGCTCCAAGGTGTCTTACGCCGAGATAAACCGCATGAGGAACAGACAGGGCCATCTCACCACACCACCAACTGGCTGTCTCTTCCCCCTTGTGCTGCCCCATCAGACACCACGAAGGGATCCAGCCAGCCCACCCCTGTGATGGAAGCTATTTTTTGAAATGATTACACAGCTCAAACTTGGGCCCACTTAAAGGCAGAAATGCTGGGCAGGAAAGGATTTTTTAAAAATGAACTTTACTCCTTTCTCCTCCACAGAAGATGCCCCATGGGCTTGAAAGAAGAGAGGAAAGTGCACAAGGAGTTTATCCTCAGAGAGCCACTGTGGGGGTTGAAGTTCTAATTCTTCTGAACAGTGTCTGGTGTGGTCATTCGGTGCCTGCCTCCCCCAGGCCTGCTGGATACTTCAGCTCAGCTCTAGGTATCTGGAAACCTGAACACAAGGGAGAGGGGAGAACAAAGGAGAAAAGGCAAGGGGCCGAGGAAGAGACAGAACAGGTGCAGAGGCTGCTGAACTGGGCGGGGCCAACCCCACGTGCACTCCCGCGGTGCTGAGCTAGCACACGTGAGAAGCTGAAACATGACCATGCTATGTTCTGAGCCGTGTCTGTTCTGGGCCATTGCCCCTTGCAAATGCGGGGCACTCAAGTCACCTTATGACCTGAAACCAGCTTCCCCTTTTCCTCCTCAGCCACCATGAGTGTCAACTCATTGCAAACTGATGACTGTGCTGAGGGGGCAGCCCTGCTGGTAAAGTGCTAGCCTTGCAAAATGTGGAGCAGAATTGGAACTGGAGCCCCAGCACCCAGGTGAAGAGAGCGCCAGGCAAGATGGTGTGTCATTTGACTGTGGGCACTAGGAGTGAGGAGACAGGACAGATCTCTGGAGCTGGCTGGCCAGCCAGCCTAGCCATGCCTATGAGTTCCAGGTCAATGAAACGCTCTGCCTCAAGAAAGAGGGCGGATGGCACTCTTGGGACTTAGAGAGAGGACTCAGCAGTTAGGAATGAATACTGCTCTCATAAAGGACCCTCACTCCATCCCTAGCACACACTTTGTTTGGCAGTTCACAGTTGCGTGTAACTCCAGCTCCAGGAGATCCAGTGCTCTTTTTGGCCTCTATGGGCACCCACTCACATGTGACATACATTCTCACAAGTATAAATACACACAAACATATATACACCCAAATAAAAACAAATCTTAAAAAAAAAAAAAAAAAAAAAGGACAGAATCTCAAGAAATAACAGCCAGGGTTGACCTCTGACCTCCACATGCACCTACACACACACACACACACACACACACACACACACACACACACACACACACACACACACACACACACACACGCCCTCTCTCTAATAATAGTGAAAGAGCAAGAACTCCATTTCATGAGCAAAATTCCAACCTTACAAGGAGGCGTCACTTTCCCCCAGCCAGCTCCATGGTAAGTACAGAACAGTAGGAGATCAAGTGACAGTTTCTGCGATGGCTTCAGGCAATGCCAAACAATGAGAGCTCAGTGGTACGATTAGAGCTGGGAAGCCTCTGCCTGCTTCTCCTTTTGCTTTCCTCCTGGCTGAGGTTGTCAGGCAGGGCAGCCATGGCCTCCAGGAGGATTAGGATTATTTTAGCAGTTAGGAAGAGAGTGAATCAGGATCTGTCTGTTTGACAGTCAAAGGAAACAGCAAGGCCCAGGCCCAGAGAACATTTCAGCCTGCCCTGGAAGAGCATGCCACCATGATCCAAAGCCCTTCCCCCACGTCCTTCCCCAAGTCTCTTTCCCCAGTTGAAAAATGCGGCCCCCAGCAGCAACAGCTGCCTGAAAGTAGAATATTCGAAAGCATGCCCGCTGAGCCCCAGATCCTTGGGAAGCCTCCCAAAAAAGCTTCTCTACACACTCCTCTTTTTCAGGGGGATCACTCTTTTCCATGGACACCCAT